>NC_092461.1:80022298-80322298 GCF_047495875.1 Pithys albifrons albifrons
GCCCCAGACTGGCACATCCAAGTTATTTTGATATCAGCAAAAGCTCTGGTTTTCATTAGTGATTTTCTGTGGTCCTTAGATAATCTAAAGTAACTCAGGCAGGTAATTTAAAGCCAGGACAATACATCTCTTCCTCAAATCACATCAGTACACCAAAAAAGAAACCAACCTACTGGTGGATGGAGTATCAGTCTTAGCTTTGAATTTCCTCTAATCTTTTATCATTTTCTGACAACTCCAAGGTTTCATAAAACTGCTTTTTTGATATTTCTCATTGCTTTGTTTTCTATTATTCCTTCCTTTTAATAGTTTCAATGACAGGTAGAAGAATAAACAAGCATTTTGCACTATTTAGAAAGTGCATGAATGCAAGTTACATGCAATTTTTCAAGTAATAACCACTTGTGAGACAGACTGCTTCTATTTTTAAATTAAACTGTAATGACAAAATAGGCTAGCCCAATTGCTTTCACTAAAGCGTTAGAAAATGATTTCTTTATTAGTGAAGGATCTCACATCTTTATAACATTATGAGCAATTGTAAAAGTATGGGGAGAGAAAAAAATCTATGCTCTGTCACTCCTATTAAAAAAAAGAGAGAGAGGAATTAATGAATCTAAACAGTTAAAAATAATTAAAAGATTTGTGTCAAGGCATAGTAACACAAGTCTGGCACATAGGGTTCATTTAAGAACTTGAAGTCAATAGAAATACTAGCTGCTAAGGTACAAACACAGAAGCTAATGAATTCTAAGGGGTGAGATTCTGTCTTTGACTGCATGGACTGTCTCCAGAGGCATTTCTCGAGGGAGAACAAAACAACATACGAGATTGGCTCAGGATACTGTCTGTAGCCTTCTGTATCTCTGTGTCGAATGTTTTGTGACTTGAAGGGGGAAAAAAGGTTTCTGTTTCTTTAGCCATAAGAGCAATGAAATCCTAATTAAAGCATAAAATTTGCTTTATTGCTACATACATATCTGCTAATAAGCCAATCAACAGCCATGGAGTTGAAGTCAGCATTACTGAGTTACTTGAAATAAAGATCTGGGGTTATCACAAAGCAGGGAAATGGTGAATTAAGGCTGAGCAAGGCAGGTCTCCAGAGCGGAGAGGAAGAAAGATCAGGCTCAGCTCCAAGATGGGCTGTAGTACAGCTGCTGGTGGGGCTGGTGGACGGGCACGGGATGGAGCAGGATGAAAGACAGCTGTCTGCTTAGATGCTGTGGCTGCACCTTCCCTAACTTGTGATCGTAATTGCTGTGATTTGTTTTGCCAATGTAATGCAGACATGCCTGAGTTAAAAACATATTCACTTTTCATGCAATATTTTGAACAAGAAATACCCGGTGGATTAGGCACAAGTCTGTGTTGTCTGCTAGGAAGCACTGCCAGAGTAATCACCCTCATAAAAGAGTGATACTGAAAAGCCTATTTTATATGTTTTTATGCTCAATACTTCCTAACTTTACTAATGAAAAGAAGTGCTCATTTCTGAATGAGCACAATGCATTACATAAACTCTGCCTCATTATTGCCTCTGGAGCTGGCACTATATTAATGCTGTTATTGCTATTAGATTAATCCAAGTGCAGAACTAATGCAAATTTAGACCTAAATGCTATCTCAAAATGAGGACACAAAATGAGACAGCAGCACTTATGCTTTTTATCAGGAATTCCACATTATTTTTCAGTTGTTAGGCATCACAGAGCCAAAAGCATCTAAAGACAATGTTTTTACAAGACAAATTGATGCAACTTTTGGCTTTCCATAAAGGAAAATGAAATCCTGCACCGAGTCTCACAAAACCAACAGCGGCAGATGACACAAATGTTTAGATGTGCAAGCTGGTTTATTGAAGACAACTACTGCAATGGCATCAACAAGAGGCCAAGGCACTTTTTTACAAGTGGCCAACTGGTCTATGGTTATCTGATCTGGGGCTTTTTGATTTACATAAAAAGCAAACCCATACTTTCGTATTTGAAGAAGAAGAGGAAAAAAGAAAATCGAGGGAAAAATGAACTTATTATTATTCTGTCAACGAAGAATAACCAGGCACCAGCAAAAACTGAGATGCCATCTACTTTGTTACTTAAGCAGATTCCTTTCCTACTTCTGGATATATCATCACATCCACAGTTCCAGAACTACTGTGGACTCTTACTGCAGTTGGTTTATTTGCTTGTGATGACCCTGGCAGCTTAAGGCATCAGTTTTGGCAGTGCTAATCTAACACTGCAAATGTCAAGACAGCCCACATGGCATGCTCCCCCAACAACTGCAGAACAGCTGTCCCAGTCTGACCTCTCACTGATACATTGGATTTAATCATGGGAAAACAATTTAATCTGCAGCAGAGATGGGATCAAGGCTGAAAATTGAGATCCAGGTTTTGCTGGACCAGAAAGTCTTTTTCTGGAGTTGGGCTACAGCTGATAGCATTTTGCAAAAGATGAGTCCATCTGCATTTTGAATATGCTGAAGTTGGTGAGGATGATCATTATTGTTGGGTAGTTAGTTATATGAATAAATGTAGATACATATGCATATATATGCATGCTTCAGTAATTACGCAGAAAATTATATTTGGTTAATTATTCTAACCCTAGTATAAATTGGTAGAGGAAGAAACAGGTCTTAGTGGGTTCAGATACAAAACTTCAGAGCTTATTGGTGGCAATTTATTTAGTGCAAGTCGCTTTGCACCAGCTCACACAGTTCAAACCAAGCCACTTCCACACAGTGTTGTGCCTAACCCTGGGCCCCAAGCTGCACTCCCAGCATGAGAAAAAAAATAAAAAAGAAGAAAAAATAAACCACAATCCCCAAACAAAAAAAAACCCTTCTAACATATCAGCACAGACAGAAATGAGGCTCTGAAAGTAGGACCACTATTGCAGCAATCTAACACTGGTTAGGACTGAAGCACTGAACACGAAAAAGAGTGTGTTCGATGCCGAGGTACACACCTCTTCCTCTGAACTGTCACTCAGGTCATTGGCAAGTGAGGCACTCAAGGAGGCCGCCTTGGGCTCCAGGTAGCAGAGGCACATAGCCAGAGGAAAGGAGAGAGTGAGGGCGTATGGCACTGAGAAAGAGGCAGAGAGCAGAAAGAAAAAAATGAAGAGGAAACAAGGCACAAGGGAGGGGGAGCGGATGGGGAGGTAATGCTGCACACTGGCAGGCAGGAGGTTGGTTTCAGAGAGGTTAGGGAGTGACAGGTAGCCATCATCATCCAGGAGGGAAGGAAATGACTCTGGAAGTTGCAAGGAGAAAGAAAACAGCGTTCTGCCCTTGCCAGCTTTTTGCTTGTAGCTGAAAGCCATGTCTTGCTCGGCGGTGCAAACTCGCCCCTTTCTGTCAGAGTCTGGCTCTGACTCGCTGTGTTCTGGAGCGCTCTCTTTGGGCGCCTCATAGCCTAAGGACTTTGTCCGAGCACTCTCCTTGCATCTCCTGCGAAGTTTTGCTGAAGATACATGGGGGCCAGGTTGAGAGGAAGGCGAGGGGTAGGGGGACTCAGTGCCAAGCACAGATGTCTGGTGACAGAGAAAGAGCAGCAAACAAGGCGCAAAAGCAAAAGGACAAAAAGAAAACTGTAATTAGTTAATTTTCTTCTGCGATGATAAATAATATATATATAAAATTATAAACAGTATTTTAACACCACAGCTTTCCACTGAAATAAATGGTGCATGCTCCTATGCCACACACCACAGGTATGAGTGAATCGGGCTTCCAGCTTACAAAAGGCAACTTCTTGATTCAACATTTGTCTAGTCCCCTCAGCACAGGATTTATATAAAAGCCTCCATGGCTACATGTGGAGTTTCAGGTTCTGCCAGTTTCCACTTACTGTTAGACTGGCTTCTGATCATAAGGTGTTTTCAAACATCAAGTACATGGAGAGCAACAAAGAAAGAAGGGAACGTATTTCTAATACCAACACAGTTTTTGACAGCATTCCTGCTGTCGGGAGGAGACCCAGTGGGGGCCAGATGCATCTCATCTATGCTTTAGACAACCTCAGCAGGAATAATTAAAATTCCAAGAATTTTAAAACTCTACATGCCCACATTCCTCCACTGAAATATTTTAAAATTAAAAAAAAAAATCTCGGTCGTAAACCTAACTAAAATACATTCTGGTTTAATGTGGCATAGATACATATATTAGCTGCTACTGATGGAAAGAAAAGCTATCTCAATACCCACCCAAGCAGCAAGCTCCTCAGCACAGCTCCCACCACTGCCCAGGCTGGCTTCTCCTGGGCATCCCCACAGCCCTGCCCTCACCTCTGCCCACTGTGAGTCAGAGCAGGCAGCGCTGGGAGCTCACTCCCTCCCAGCCATGCCTCTGGCCATCCCTCCAGGCTGTGTGCCACCAGTTTAGCAGCACACTGAAAGAAGGGAGATGTGGCCTGTGGCTGGGCAGACCCTGTGTTCTCTCACTGGGGATCTGAAGGGGGGCTGACCAGAGAGAAGTCTGTGCCCCACACAGCCACATATCCTCATAGTTAAAAAGTGGTACTTTACCTATAGGGAAGAGGTAAAAATGCACCCAATGCTTTTGCTACAAATTTTACCCCAGTAAAGAATACTGGCTACCAAGAAGCAGGATTTGCCTTGATAGGCCACTGGTAGGGCATTTAAATGATCTTTGAAGTCATTTGAGGACAAAAACTGGTGGAAGGAAGGAGGTGATTCAGCAGGAATGATGACTGTCATTTCACATGATCCCTGTGGGCAGCCACAACTGCTCTTTAGAAGGACAACAACCACTACCATCACCAAAATACATATCCCAGTACAACACATCTGCCACAATGCTGATGGAGCAAAGATGTTCTGGCCAAAGTTGACCAGGTGCACTTAGCTGAGTGGCACATTGGCTCCATGACCAAACCCTAAGTGCCTAAACTGCTGAATCCACAGCACATCTCCCCAAGGAGCTATAAAAGCCATTCCAACTCCACTGCCACTCCAGGCTCCCAAAAGCAAAATGACTTCAAAGCCAAAACAGCATTTGCCTCCTCAGGCTGGTGTCCAGTTGGAAGCAACAAGTAGAATCCATCAATGACAGCTACTAAGTTTGATCTTTGCCAGGTATATTAATGCCAGGAATAGGATTTAAGCCAAGTGATTACACAAAATAACTCTTTCCTCTTAATATTTTGCTTCTCTCTCTTCTCTAATCATCTATCAGTTCAGGCAATCTGTATTCCCAAATTAAGCAATCAAAACCAAGCCTAGCTTCAAACAGCTTACAAATGTCTTTACGAGTTTAATCCAGTAAGCTCAAGCCAAAATTTAATGCTGCTGGACTCACAGATCCTTATGTGAGCTAAATACACAAACCTCCTCTTTATATTGTGAAGGTAAAAAAGCCAAAGTAAACGTATTTGCTAATACAGACTATTCACTTACTGACATCTTTGCAGTGTTAATATTTAGAATAACTTCTGGTACTTAAATACACATGGATAAAACAAAGGCAAAATATCTTGATGGAAAAGTTGAACACCTACCTATAAAACTTATATACCTTTAAACAGGACTCTGATTTCAAGGTTGTCCTGTGTTTTTTAAGATCCTATTGTCTTTATGATGAATAACAAAACTGTTGGCAGGCCTGTGCAGAAGCAGGAGTAAGATCTCTATAGGCTTACATAACTAAAGATCTATAAATGGCTGGTTTAAACAGAACCCACCTCTTGAGTTGGGGGTAAAAATTATATTTAAGTTCCATCAAAATAGTCTCCTAAAATATTTCTAGCTGTATACAAGGATTGGCTAAAATTAACAAACATTTGGGACAGAACTAGCTTCTACTGGATGTTTTCTGCATATTTTATTTTAATCAATCTTTCCCCATGCAGAAAGAATGGACTTTTAAGAAGACCCCAGCTGAATTTTGTAGAGATTATCTTTTTAATGCTACAATTACAGTACACACATTCAAAAGAAAATCTTTTCTCATTTGCAATTTTCAGTAATTCAATTTGTTTCTGACTTTTGGTACTTCAACTGCAAATCTTTTTGAGAACTTGATCCTTTACCCATGTAACTCATTGTGGTCTTATATGATAAAGACAGTTCTGTGGGTGTAAAAGTATACATCAAGGTTTTTCTTCCTAAATGACGAGGGCAAAACCTTACTTGTTTAGCAAGTGCATTCCAAGGTACACTTTTTGAATGTGATTCTGCCGTACTTCACAGCCAAACTCTAGTCACTATTTTCTCTGTCCTCCTGTTTGATTTATCCTGTCTTAATAATTGAATAGATACTATGCACAACCATGTGTGTATATGCATGTGGCGGTGGTGGGATTGGAGATGACAAGGGATTACTCAAATCTAACAAATGAGAAGAGAATCATCAACAAAGACGCTTTCTTCAATACAAAACTTTAAACAAGGGAAGCCAATGCTTTTGTAAGCCAGGAAAAAAATTTGTAACAGCAGATTAATACTTGGAAGTTAATAGAGAAAAAATGCCGATTGCAATTCATGCAAGGAAACAGAATGTTATGGGAAGTATAAGAGAAAAAATTAAAGCACAGAGCTACATGCAAGAATGCAGAACTATTTTGTTGTCTTGTCAAAAAATAAAAAACATTATTGTCATACTAAAGTCAAAATACAACTGAAGAACAGAAGAGGAAACATGGACTGCCAGATTACTTTTGGGTATTTCCTAAAGAACTCTTGAATGCTATGTGAAAAATAGCAGGTTGACTATTAAACAGATTTTAAAAAGTATTCTGAGGCAGGAACTAACTTTTACGACATCCTATGAAAACTGAAAGGACTACAGAAATACTGATTCAAGACATGTATATACACATAGTATATTTGCTTTCATTTATCTCCTCCCTCCCTAAAAATTTTGCATTTCTCTAAGCACTCTCCAGGCAGCTCTGTTTGATACAAAACCCTGAAAACTCTACCTTGGTGTCATGGCGTATTGCTGAAATTGGGGTGACTTCCTCTGCTCTTTTCTTTTTGCCCTCTTCATCATCCTTCTCCTCTTCTGTCTTTTTCTCTGGAGTCACAGTGGTAATCAAGTTGGTCTGAGAGATGCCCTTTGTTGTGGCGTACTGGCCAGTACCAACCTCTGCAGCAGACACAGAATCCTTCATGTACATTTCATGGTTTTCATTCACTGATGCTAAAAGCAAATATTTAAAGAGGGAAAGTCTGAAATAGCTTTTGCCGAGAAGCTGCATAAAATTAAAAAAGCAGGTTTAGAAAAACATTTGAGATAATGCTGAAAAAACAAATATGTCATGTTTCAGGAAAACAGAAGCATGTGCATACATTTGAATAAATTGTTCACTCGAAATAAAGCTCGCAGCTTTTATATGCATAAACATGTATTATGCATGTGTATACACACATTACTGTAGATAATGTGTGTATTACACAGTTGTTACATGTTAGCAAGCCATTAAAAGTACTACTGTAGTGAAACATCAGACAAAAAGAATTCAATGTGTTGCCACATTTATCAGGCAGGAAACATAAGGAGAACCAGCTATGACATCAGCCACGGGGGTGGAAGAGATGGTTTTTTTAAAATCTATCAGAATATAACAATGCAGATCAAATGCACAGTTAGTAACATGCTGCATTAAAGGAAATGGCAATATTTATGTAACACAGGCATAATACCTGAGAAAAAAGAAATGTGATCCTTATATTATTGAGTACTAAAATTTACCAGTTAGGTGAGCTCATTATCCCAAAAAATTCTGGGAAGTGATGACATTTAATTCAGTGGACCCAACCAGAATAATTAAGGATGCAGTCTTCAATAATTTAGCAAACTTAAATATATATAAATAATTTTTAAATAAATAGTACATTTACAGATAGAATGTAATAAAAACTTTAACATATACCCAGCCTCTGCTCTTGACTACTGTGGAACTGATTTTTAAGCCAATAGGATTATTCAAATTTATAGTTACTTGCATCTGTAACAAACGACAGAGCCTGGATCACAGTGTTATCACAATACAGAATGTTACAGTCACATCTGCATTAGAGTAACAACACTAGTGAACAAACCATAAGCATTGATTAAAAAAACCCTCTTTCCTGCATTTGCACTTAGGCAAATTAATATCATAAAAATCCTGCAGTGTCTAATAAATGCTGGAAAAAGCATTTCAGGTATCTAGTCCCTTGGGAATGAGCTTAGGAGGCTGGAGAAAGCAAAGGGAGTAGAGGGAGACATCTTGTTTGGATGTTACAAACAAAATATCGCAGAAGAATAATTTCTGCTTTGAAACACATGCACAGCAATCAGGTCACCAGTTGCTTGGTAACGAGCAAGAAGCACATCAGAATTAGAAGATTCCAAAATAATTAATGACAAGCAGCACCTTTAGGGGAAGAGAAAAAGGCTTGTCATTTGTAGTTTTAAATCAAAGGTTCTCTCCCTCCCCACCACCAACTATATTCATTACAACTTGTGATATTCTGCAGAAGAACTCACTTTTTTTCAATCTGTAATGATTCTGAGTTTCATCTTAGTCTTTTTTTTTCTACCAAAATCAATTACAAAACTACAACCTCTTTTTACTGAACAGCTGATAATAGTAACAGCTGATGGAAGTAGTTGATACTCTGAATCACAAGCTGATTTAACCTAAGCAAGCAGCAGAACCATGACCTCCACAAACCAAGGATAAAGAGAGAAAAAGAACATGCTTTTAACCTGTGTATGTTACTTTCCATCTCCTACCTTCAAAAGTAGCCTTCAAAAAAAGTCTCTTAGTGCTCATCTGACTAGGACGTGAGGTAATTGGAAGCAAGTGTTATTACTCAAGGGAAATAATTAATTTCTGAACTGTAACAAGCTTAAGTGAAAAACCTCCACAGGAAAAACAAGTCAGATTCAACTAAAACTCAAAGATTCACTTGTGCAAACTCAGAAATAAGTGTTGAAGACTGAGTTTCTTGGGCAGGCAGGTCCCATCAGCCTGTTGCTTCCCAAAGCAGGGAGATGTTCTGCAGGTGTGAGGCTGGGGCTGGGGCTCTCTGAAGAGAGGACTCCCAAGGACATTCTCTAGGCAAACACTTTTTAAGGATGACAGCACTACATTTACCATGGAATTTCACTACATCTTCTCCTACCCTTGCAGTGAACATTCACGTACTCAGCCTCCACTCAACTGAAGCTCAAGGAGATGAGATGACAAGAGGTTTATACCTAATGCAAAGCAGTGACCATCATGACAACAGCTTTTGACAAAGTGAGTCAAGAGAACCTTACCCCCATCTAAGCTGCGAGACATGGTATAACGTTTACTAGAAGAGCGCTCAAAGTAAGGTGCAGGACGGTCTATGAGGGCGCTGGCTCTTCTCGTCTGGGCTTGTGTCCGGCCGCTGTAGCGAAACTTGGAGCCCAGCGTGAGGAACTTCTTTGGAGGCGCTTCGGGCAGCAGGAGCCTAAAACACACCAAGCAGTGAACCTGTTATTCCCCCTTCTCCAAAATCAGTCCACTATTTTTGTACAGGAGAGAAGACAACTGTGTATCACTCTCCATCGTAACCCGTGCCTAACCAGTCTGTGTCTTAAAAGGGAATCAAAGGATTGCCCCTCATAGAGCATGACAAAACCATTTAGCTAATGCATTTGAAGATATGAGTTCTTCCTAATAGTCAAGACTAACTCAGCTCCTCAGATTTATTATTTTCTAATCACCAAAACTAAAAATAAGGTGTTCCTTGTATCAGGGACCCTGATTGGGCTGAAATACAGATGTATCTCTTATATTTCTAATTTAACATGGTGCTACTATGCTGAGGACAGGGCCAGAACAGATTTCAAGTGAATGCCACGCAGTATTTATTTGCAGGGTTGCAAACATTTTTCAGGTTAAAGCTCTCCCACCCTCTGCATTTTGGCTATGGGAACTGGCTGAAGAAGCCATTCTCCTGCTATGGAGTTTATGCTTCAGACATTGATTTTTCACTAAAAATCACAAAATACCCCAAAAATGCACAGTCCATTTCTCTTTAGATCTTTTGCTGCTAAGACTGCATTTCATATGAATGTACAAATAGCCTGAACCAACGGTTTTAGGAAAAGGAGATGAATTCTTCAATCCTCCCAAACATCCTCCAGAAGGGTTTTAAGCACTGAATACCCTTTCAAGCTGTTGAAAATCTCACCCTTTTGGGTTTCCTTTGTTAAATATCTCTTTCATGACTATCTTAGCACAAAGTAATTACAGTGTTTATTCCACTATCCCAAACTTTTCTTAGGTCTTCTTAGAAGTCAAAAATAGCTACAAAATTCCACAGTAATCAAAAAATTACAGTTATGGATTGGGTATTTTAGGTGACCAAAAATACACCACTGTACTTTCTTACGTAATTAAATAAAAATATCCTTTTTCTTTTTAGACTCTTACCCACATCCCCCAGCAATCTTCCATATAAGTTGTTCTCCCTATGCAAGCTTATGTGCAGAAGTGCAGCAGAGTCCTTCATCCCTTTAATTTTAGTGACTGATAATATCATGGCACAGATAAAGCAAAATGATTAATTAGGACCATATGGTGATTTTAAGCAGTATCTATCTGAAATAGTATGAAAAATTTGGGTGCAACATTTCAAATTTTGAAGCAGTAACCTTTCCTTGTCTGCTTAGAGGTACCTCATGATCAAAAAGACAATTTGATTTGAAGAGTTTTGTCTCTGCTGACAGATTTGATCTTTTCTGTTGCATTTTATATCACACCTTTAGGAAAAGAAATCAACATACCTGAAAAATGTATGGTGTTCAACACATACTTTCCATAAGCGCTTTGCAGCACGATGATTTGGCAACTTAAACCCAATAGTGCTTTCAAATTGCTCAAACTAGGTAAGAAAAAAGAATATTTTTGATGCTGTGCATGTATTTTTAGACAGTGTACACAGGTTCATCTTCATTTCTTCCGTCTGTATCAGCTCTTTGCAAGGGTGAATGTATATGCTCATGTATATAACCACAAATGTACATATTCTGCAAACTACTGTCTGGGAAAAGGAGCTGAGTGATAATAAATGGCAACCTCTGAGGGTTGTTTTGAGGTTAACACTTGTAATGAGCAGGAGGTTTTTTATGGTGACAGCGATGTCTAATATCCTACACTAACAACGAGATCAGGTAACACTTGGGAGACTTCTGAGCAAAACATCATTTAAGTTTTTTAACCCTGTTGATTTAATTTCACCTATATAAATGACAGTAGGAAGCTTGGTAATACCTGGAGGGGAACAATAGTCCCTAGGGACTGATCTGATCTCACACAGCCTTAGATTAAGGAGATTTACAGTGAAAGAACTACAGTTAATAAATCACAACAGTTATATCTAATTTATCTCCTGAAGAGGATGAGGCAAAGACAGGTGATTGAAAAGAATTGTTTGGGGTAGTAAGAGACCTTTTAAGGTTGTGCTGCAAATTTGTATTTTTGATGCAGAATCTGTTCCAGCTACATCAGCTGTAATATGTTGATGGCTACATGCAGATAGCTGAGTAGGTGAAACAGTTGCTGTGATGGGGGAAAGTAGGCAGAAAGGTGCTTATAAGGAAGCCTGGATCCCTAGGGAAGCTGACAGAGAAACAAGGCAGGAAATAGCAAAATAATAAAGATGACACGTGGGATGGTGATTCACATTATCACGAAATGTAATTTGTAAAGAGGCTGTATTGATTATTTTACATATGGAACTATAGCCTGGTCACAGGACACTACATACCAAGGCCAGCAGAGTTCAACAGAGCATCAGTGGTGGACAGCGTCAGTGCAGGCATTGGGAATATCGGTGGCTATTCATTCATTTTTTTAAAAATCAAACTCAAGACGAGGAATTTTATACCTGAAACTGTGTCGGCTGAGAGGCAGGAGATTTTTTTGCGGATTTTGGTTCAAGACTCTAAATAGTCTCTGGGTGGGGGGGGCCCCAGCAGATTTCTCAGGCCAATTATGAAGTCAGTCCTGGAGACACCGGCTTGGGACCTTCACTTGCCATGCTGCATTAAGGGATAAACACCAGCCCTAATCTAAGTGATTTCTGTCCTGCTATACAGCTCCACACTCTAAATGGATATGGGGTTTTCATCTATCACAGACCAATTATTGTACCAGCATTTAAAACTGAAATCCTCCTTTGCCTGTGATGATCCTGAACTTCTCCCTGGATTTTTACTAAGAGGCACCACCTTATAGGCCAGGTTTGGATGGGGTTTTGAACAATCTGGTCTGGTGGAAGATATCCCTGCCCATAGTAGGGGGGTTGGAACCAGATGACTGTTAGGGCCCCTTCCAACCCAAACAGTTCCATGATTCTATGACTTCTGGGTGAGCACATGCGCAGCCCTGAGGTTGGTATTTGCTATGCATCCAGCTGAGCCACGAGAGGGCACTCGCTGTATGAGGTTTAAAGTTGGGTATGGTCTCTCTACATCTCTTAGTGAGTAAGAAAAACAGATGCCAATTTAATATACAACATGACGGAGGATAACGTGAATAAGAAATATGCTACTTAAATTCCCAAAGTATTCATAACACGGATGAGCTTTTTATGTGCAGATGGCCATATTTATTATGCTAGTTTATGGATGACAACAGGAAAACACCAAAGAACGTTTTTACCTGTATTTTAAAGAAAGTATGGACTTAACCTTTCCTAAGAAAATCAGCATTAATTAAAAAACATAAATGGAGAGGAATATTCAGGGCTTGTAAGACAGGACAAATCAACAAGAACTCAATGGTTTTCAAGAGGTTCATTCACTAAAGAGTATCAGGTTGCCCTTACCTCCCCTGGTCGGATTTTGATGTAGAAGTTGTTCCTCTTGTAGGAAATTTTCAGAACCTTTGGCCAGGCAAATCTATTTATTCTGAGTCTGTCTCGATATATTAAGAGTCCACTTGCACAGACTCCTAGCATGATTTCCACTCCTTCAGAATCCTGGAAAAGCAAGCAATGCACTTTGTTGAGTACTTCTATCCTTGCATCCTACAGTACTACAGAGTCCTGTATCCTGTGTTTCTATCTGAGCTATGTTTTTTTAATGCATCAGCTGTAGTGACCTGATTTCTGAACGCTACCCTACTCACTGAATGCATTCATGCAAGTAATAGTAAGGTTGGGCAGGGTGAAAGAAACTGAGGGTTGCCAATGTTTCCTTATATTTTGTAAAGACTCCAAAAGGAGGTGGGAAATTTCAGATGTTATTAAAAAAAAAGTATCAATCATTTAGCAAAATTTTGTTAACATAATAAAAAAGGGTTATTAGCATAAATACCAGATTGAAAATAAGTAGGACAGCATACAAATTTACTTCTGGTATCACTCATCTCCATGACTAAGCCTTGTGAATCCTTACATAGGTTTTTCTTCTGTAGTTTGCTCATACTTGCTTTAGTAGGTTTGCTAGTTTCTTTAATGCTGTTGTGCATATGCTCAGTACTTTCACTTTGAAATGCCCAGTGGGCAGAAAGTTGGGCATTAAGACCAGAAAAGATTCTTTTTTACAAGTGTGGGACTGTGCCTGTGCTATAACCTACATTTGACAGGGAAGCTGTGGGTCAGGGATATTATTACTACAAAAGAATTGTTCACAATCTTATTAGAATATACCCATATTTTTAAAATAAGAAATATAAGACTTCCTTTAGAAGTCTTCAAATAGTCCAAAACCAATCTTCAATATTTTCTGTCACTGTTGTTTTCATTTAGCTAAGTAGTAGCAGTGCTGGAGAAAAGAAGAATCTACCTTATAGCACTGAGTGCACTAAAACACTCCAAAAATTATTTTAGAACAACTTGAAGTCATAAAAATCTGACAGCAGAAGCTATGAAGATGTCAGGCTATTATAAATATGAAATGAATTCATCACTTTCCTCTGGTTTTCCCAATCAGCCATCTTTTAGGCATATGGTGAAAATCTGATTACATTTTGAGATGAGCACAAAGGTACACATGGTCAGTCACGAGGAAAAGACTATGGCCCTCCCTGAATTAAAAAAAAAAACCCCAATGTTTTAAAATCACAACATAGAAATAGTGCCACAAAGTCACTCCAGTGTTAGAAAACACGTAAAAAGAGGATATATGTTCAATGATGATGGTATCATCCCCTAAAGGCACATTTTTTCTAAATGAAGCTTGTGTGGTATCAGTCAGGTACTACAGAAGAGACAAAACTAATTTTTTTCAGTGTACTTCAGTTTCTTCAGCAAAGAGTGACATCTAAATACACTGAATACATTCTAAAAAAGAAAGTCTCATTGCCAGTAATCCCACTGCCTGGCAAATCCCTGAAATGCATGTGTCCTCATACATGCCACATAGCTGCAGGTGCAAGGGGTTCCTTCTTTTGATACAATTTCTCAAAGACTTGTTAAGAAATGCTTTCTTTCCTTATCTCCACCTCTGCTGTGGATCTATGTCTATTCAAGACTTCTGTTTCTTGTCAGTGTCTGTGGCTGGTTTTCAATGTGATACTAGAGGTAAAACAAAACCTGAATAGAAGAATTTGGCTTTTTTCAGGAGTGATGTGGTTGCATGGAACAGAAAACTTGTAGCTGTAACATCTGAGGCATGAGATGCTGAGCTGCACATCCCTGCAGCTCTGCACACAAACTGGGAGTTTCCTCAGAATAGTGACAGCCCAGAGGTCAAACCCATTTATTTGAACACATTTTTTGGCACAGTCTTGCACTGGATAACTGAGAACTAGTTTTAACAGCAGCTCGCGAGTCCAGCATCTGTCAAATACCTAAGATATTGGCACAGTCTTAATGAATTGACATTTACATAGAGACATTTGCCACAGCATGACTTCCAAAAGGCATCCACAGAGATACTTTCTACTAGCCTGACACCATCAGATCTCACTGGCAGACTTAATTAAAACTAAACATGACTTCTCACGCAAAGTCTACTTTTCCCACCTCCATTTCAGTTTCCAAGATCACTGTTGGGTTTCTTAACCCACAGACAGACACAATTTGGTTACCACCACAGCTTTTTTAAATTAAGAGAATCACTTTAGAGAGAGATTGGCTTGTCTACCAATTTCTGTTGCTTATTTCCATATGGAAAAAAAGGAGTCCTTTCATATGAAAAAAAAAAGATGAGGAAACCAGGATACTAATATTTTATTCAAAAAAGAATAAATCAAATGGTTATCTCAGAATATCCTATCTTAAATTTCTCAGCCTTTCTCCAATATTCTGAAAATAATACTTAGGCCTTGATGCTGTGTTATGTTAAATTTTCAGTCACAAAGCCTGCAACATATTTAGGAACCGGAACCCACTTTGTTGTTGGTTTGTGGACATCTTTGTGTTGGAAAAAAAGCTATCGAATGACACTTGCCAATTTGCTTCTCTCTGCTCTGTATGTGCCTCAAGATTTTGTGCCTATCTGCAAGATACAGGAAAGGCAGTGGCATCCCTCCTGGTAGACTGCTGTCCACTGAGCTGTACCCAGATTTTTCATTTTTATTGAAGACAATTAACAGAACACAAAAGATTGCTGAGAATTGTGCAATGCACATGCACAGCTCCTGTGAAATGCCTCAGGGGCAGGGTTGCAGGCTCTTTCAAGATCCAAGCTGCAAATTTATCTCATTTCTTGAAAGGATCTGCTGCAGCATGAAAACAGGCTTACAATAATTTGACTTTTACAGAAAATGCAGTGCTCTCCACAGGGCAGAATTCTTTGGTTCAATACTTATTTGCCAAGGATGCTTGCTAACCTCAAAAATGTTAAAATCCATAGTCTTACTTTGAAAAGTGAAGAAAAAAGTAATTATTTATTTGGAAAAAACCCAGCCCAAAATCAAAAGTCAGACAAGCAACACAAGGCTAATAGCTGGCTCTCCCAAGCCACAATAAGAATGACTATGTTTTATTCATAACTTAACCTGATGATGATTAGAGAAACTACTTGATCACGGGAGAATGTTTGTGGGAGAATTACTGCCCTTCCTGTCAACTACAATGACCACATTTCAGAAGAGAAACAAGATGCTGTCTCCCTCTTATCATCAATCTGATTAGGTTTTCAGCACAGCTAAATAATTGTTTGAAAGTTCTTTGCACATTAGAAATTATCTGCTTATCTAGTTAGATAGCATAGTTGGCCTTATTATATTGGAAAATGTAGCTGAATGAAATGACAACAGATCACTCTCTGGACAGCCTCTAATATCCTTCCTCATCACTTCATCCATTCAGTATTTTCCCAAGGAGTTAGCTGTTTAATCAATATGAAAGCTGATGTGCAGCATCTTTGAATCTATAGGCTAAATTATGTTACACTTGCAAGATATATTTATACTTATCCCATGAGTCACCTTTCCTCATGTTGATACATGATTTATCCCACAAAATTCCTGTCTCAAAAATACATGAAAGAATAAATCAGGGAGTCCACACAGGTTCAAGTACTATGTCACAAGAGAAATAAGACCAGTGAAAGAACTGAAGTACACACCTTGGCATGATGAAGATCTACTCCATACATTGATAGTTTTTTGGCATTCTCCAGGAAATGCATCTCAGCTTCTGCAGGTGTCATTCCCCTGATGAAAAGCAACCAGTTCTAGCATAAATGTTAAGGAAGCAGAATCTAAACCAAAATCCAGCAGCCCTAAAACATTTTCAGCCTGTCAGAACTACAACCATACCCCTCAGGTAGCTGGGTACCTCCTGGAGCCAAAGCTGTGGTGCAGACCCTGTTAACTTCCAGGTTGCAAAGCTCTTCCCTACCCAAAGACACAGTGAGGAGTCTTGTCCAAAAATATACCACAGCAGATTTTTAATATCTCTGATGGTACCTGAAGCAGGTTATAGCTTACACTGCTGCCCTCTGCTTACCTGTGGCTCTTGTGCAGCTCAATTACTTTTTCTTCCAGCTCTTTAGTGTGATTCGGGGCAAAGCGAAATTCGCTTATGTAGTCGCTGCCATATTCATCCGGGTCATAGTCACCGAGCTCTGACTGCACAGTGTAAGAGCCCAGCAGAGCGAGCGTGACGAACGAACAGGGCAGCCGACCTGACACGATGTCATCTCTCAGCTGCAAGCAGAGGTAGTACCTGCAACACAGCACCAAGGTGGCTCATACAGTGCTCCTCCACCTCTGCCCTCGAAGAAGAACCATCCAAGCACCATCAAGAGGTCTCGGTTCTGCTAATGATTTGCAGACAGCTCCCAAGCCCAGAGCTTTTCAGGTATTTACAAGGATAATAATAATTTTTTAGGGCAGTTAAATGCCTCCCTGACATCCGATCCCGTCAGATCTCGGAAGCTAAGCAGGGTCAGCCCCAGATTAGTACTTGGATGGGAGACCTCCTGGGAAATGCCGGGTGCTGTAGGTTCTAGTCCTGAGGACTTCACTGGCACCGTCCAAGCTTGCTTGGCCGTGGCAGATGAACCTCAGGACTTAAATGGTGGGGCCAGTTCTGTGCATGCTGAGCCTCACCTAAAATCCACTGTGCAGGCTGGAAGGGCACACCCACGTGGGGACAGCCCTTCCCAAATCTTCGTTCACGAAGTTTGGCCATACATACAATAATTTTTTAAAAAAATCTCAAAACCAGCCAAATAGGAAAAAAATCCAAAGCACCAAGCTCTTGCCTAATTTATCAGTAGTAACACTTAATTTATCTTTATACAGCAGAGTGTAGATCTCTTAATAACATAGGTTATTCCTTTATTTAGTGACCTAGATGCAGAAATATCCATTAAACGTATTAGATTGCTATCATAAATCACTAAGATTTGTCTACCTGACAATTCATTCCTTTAAGGAGAAAAAAATAATTAAAAATCTCATATACTGTTCATTAAAGGGCAGCTGAACTTCAAGTCATTAAAAAACATAAGCAGTCTCTTTAGCAAACTGTTGTGCTTTCTCAAAAACTCATTTAAACAGTAAATGCTGTTAAAATCACACAGATAAGCAGTGCAAGGGGTGACCAGATAGAAGGAAACAGAAAAAAAATGTGAAGAGCACTAGAGTTTGGTGGCAGAGTTCCCAAGGGACATTTGAGAGTGACAAGAGAAAAAAAGCTATCGTTTCCTTTGGAAGTCCACTGTTCAAGAGTGAACTCTTGGCACACTGTCTTCCTGCCACAGTACCTACCCAGAGGGGACCTCTGATCTAGGCCAAAGGCTTCATGAAGACGTAACAAGTAAGTCCATAAAGCACTGTTAAACACATCCACAGGTTACGAAATGTTCCAGCACGCTAGGGAACAGTTTGCTGATGGCACAAAACTCCTTATGGCTAAAAGTTTTTGCGCCTTATGCCAACGAGGAAAACAGATGAGGGTTGTTTTGGTTATGGTTGCAATCTGAATATAAAACCAGAAAGCAGAGGTGTAGATGGCAGAGCTAAGTGACTTGAAGAGCAAGGAGCAGCCATTCATTATCATCATATTCTCTATTCCACGCACATTGATTGCTTACTTTGCCAAATGACATGCAAAATTTACACGCATGTTTACTCTCATCTATTTTGGTTTCAGCTGGGAAAGCGTTACTGTTTTCCATATGTAGCTGTTACAGTGCTTGCTCTGCTTTGGTGCTTAAATCACAACATCATCTCACTTCTTTCCTTTCATAGCCATGATTTTACTTAGAGTGGTAACTGGTTACCACTGGAAAAAATGGGCATCAGGTTTCTCTGTGAAAATTAAAAGCAAGTCCCAGGAATATGTATATTGAAAAATCTGGGGTTTGGAGTTACAGTATACAAACGTCTTCATAGCTCAGAGGATAGACTGTTCACACTGTCTTTTCTGCCAAAGCATTGCATATTTCCCATAAGCTCATATAAGAAAGAAAGACAATGGGAATAAAAAACATTCCTTTTCTTGGATAATTAGTGTGCAAGTGTGCAAGTATTACTAGGAACAGCTTTTAAGACCCTTCTAGAAAGGTATTTAATGTTTAACACACCTGGTAATATCTTCAGATAGCTGGGCAGGATCTGGAGGGTAGAATTTCACATTAAATGCAAACTGCCAAGCACCACCTGGAAAAGAACACAGATTGACTGAAAGTACACTGGAAGTGCAAACAAAGATGCTCATGCTGTTCGAGCACTAACAGACTTAAAAATATCCCAGCCAAGCAATTAATAGGAACAGGATTTAGTATCGTTTTCCCACACTCCATACTGAAGACACTGTATTAGATCAGATTTTACAGCTCTTTTCTTACTTAGTAAGACTTCCACTGAAGCAAGGACTCTAAAGGAGCAGTAGTTTATTACTAATATTAAAAAAAAACACCTCAGCATGAAAACAAGGTTTATTGCAAATAACCTGAAAACACAGTCTATACAAGTTTTAAAAAACAATAACCCAAAATGGGCTCCGGAGCAGGGTGATGAGCCAAGGTCTAGCTGCCCAAACCAGCTCACAGCATCCTCTCGGAGTGCTGCCTCAGCACATAGCTCCTTTCTTCAGCAGACATAAATTATTGTGCAGACAAAACTACAAGGGCAAACGCAGAGAGCATGACTGAAAAAAGGTACATAGCACCAGGGAATTCTTATTTAGTTATTTTGGTAAGTTTAGGTGACCCACAGGATGGATTCTGGGTTGTACCACCACAGTTGGTGAAATTATTTCTGGAGTGTTAGCTTAAAGAAAATCAAGATTTTAAAGAAGAGTTGAACATGGTATGTAAATATAGAAGCTATTCTGAAAAAAAGGGTCAGGTTACACTAGTGTATGTCTTGAATGCAAATAAAAAGCAATTACAAAACCACAGTGTTCTTACAGGCAACAAGGTGGTTTTACAGTAACAAGACTTTTCACCAAGGTCTCTGTTGTGGGATATAACTCTCATATCTACTTCTACCGCATGAACAGTGTTTTTGTAGTCCAGAAACCAAAAGCAAAGTAATGTCACTTCTGTTTTCTGAAATGCACTGGTGTCAAAGGACAAATCTAACTAGAAATAAACACCTCTCTTGAAAAATCCACACTGGCCACATAACAAGGTAGTGCCATCAACAGTGAAAACCAGGACTCTTCCTTATAAACCTGACATGCCACAGTTCGCCTTCACCTGGAGAGGCGTGCAGTACACCTGGAGCCGACTGCCCCAGGGCAGGGCATGATCTTCAATTCAGGGGTACGTTGTGCCTAGGTACCCCCCAAAGTGTATGGGGTTTGAAAGTATATCTCGTGCACTCTCTCGTAAGATAGCTTATTTGCTGGACAGGTCTACTTGCCAGAAATACTGTACAGTTCTCCAAATTGGCTGTTTGTGACTTGATTTTAGGAACTTTTTTATTTTTTTGGGCCATAAAAGCTGGTGAAAGGAAGATTTGGCTAGCAGCAAAGATACAGCATAGTCCCACCAGGAAGTGGACCAGACACAAGGTGGTAGTGCAGCCAGTGGGTGACACCAGGTCCCGCAACAGATGGAAAGGGCCATGGCCCATAAACATTTTCCTTGGCACATACTAACTAAATCAAACCTATGATAAAGCCTACCATATAGCACAGATGGTTAAGATACCAGAGTAAGAAGTCTTCACTCCATACTTACAGGAGTTTAAACAAAACCTAACACTGTACAAGTTAGTGGGTTGTAACTAACAGGATGCAAATGAAGGGTCACACACATGGCTCCTTCTCAGCTACTGGGATGAAATGCCTGTGGTCTGCAGTGTAGTATGAGTGTTGTACAACTCAATCAGCGTTTAGCAGAACTATATATATGTGTTTGAAAAGCATCACAGGTAACAGCGTTACTTTTCCACGACTGTCCTATTCCAAACTTCTGGGGTGAATTGTACAAGCAAATTATTAGTGTCATCTTCTGCAACTACAACTGTCTACTGCCTCAAGTCCAGAACAAGACTCCTCTGCCCTGGTTAATCTCCTACTGTCACAACCTTTTATTGTCTATTTCATGGCATGGGAACATTTTATATGCATTTCAAATCTGTAGTGGGGAGTTGAGCTGCTTGACTTGCATGGACCAGCAGCATAACCTGACTCATTGAGGTCTAAAGCACCTCCCTCCTCAGATTCATCATCTCATGAGATTTAGAAAAGGCAAATTTTTGTTACTTTGAATTGCAGATCACTTACTTGTAATGAAAATACTACTGGAAGAAAGGTGAAGTTGCTCTTGGTAAGTGGGAAAATTTTCCAGTGTAAATTAAGCCTTTAAATCTTGGAAAAGGAAGAAATTCACTTGCCAGGCCTGATCCAACAAATGTGAACTACCAGATACATTTGCTTGTGAAAGCACAAGTGATAGAAGAGGTCATTTACAAAATGTATAAAGACAAAAACAACTGAGGTTTTCCTGTGTATAGAAATCTCACACATAAAATTTCATCAATTTTTAAAAGTGAGGGGAACTAAAAAAGGCAGGTCAAATTTTGAGCCCAGCAGTCTCGACAAGGTTTTCCTTTGAGAGGTTTTTGAATTTCTAATGTAGCATATGGCTAGTTTTAACAACTGAGATTTTTATAAGATTCATGAGAATCAGAAAATCGACTGTTTCTCTGTCAGCAGAATGGTCATCTTAGCATCAAAGATCAAGCTTCTGAAATGCAGAAAGAAGATATATTTTAGGTAGGATGTTACCTTTCTGTCAGTGAAATATTTAAGTATGGGACTTGAGTAGAGTTTCTGGATATGATATAAATATCAGTAACACAAGAAATAATTCATATGCATGGCCTAGTCCCTAAAGTCATATTGCTTAATGCCAAACCTCAGTTTTCTGCTTCTCTGCAAATGTCAAGTTGTTTTCAGCAATGCAAGTTCAGTTTTTATGAGGCTCAGTAACCACTCACACTCATTATGGGGTAAAATATCTAAAAGATGCAAGCAATTCCTTTGCCAAAGACTTGGGACAGGATACAAAAGATAACTGTGAAACAGGCTTTGTTGCCACAGAGAGACATGTAGAAGGGGGCAACGATAACAAACTTACTTCGGATCTGCTTCTTGATTTCCTTGGCAGGGTCCAACCAATTCTGCAAAGAAAGTGTTTCCTTTTTTCAATTTGAATTAGAAAACACAATAAACATTATTTTTAAAACAGTGCTATGAGTCAAAGCTAGAACACGTGAGGGTCTACGTTCTCCTTGGAGCAGCAGCAGGCTGGGATAACACTAACTTTCAAGATGTGGCCCTGGGTAGAATTAAGATTTTTATTAACCTTCTCAGACATTGAGGAGATGAATGGTTTTAAATAAAAGAGAAAAAAAAATGGAAAGTGGTAAAATAAGCCTGCAGAAATCTTTTTCCACAGTATCTTCTGGGGAAACTATACTTCTACAAGCTTGTTCACTACAAGCTTGTTCACTACAAGCTTGTTTTTTTGGTTGGTTGGTTGGTTTTTTTTCTCTAATCCTGGAAAGGTTGAAAAGCCTTGCTAGAGGATAAGCAAGTGCAGAGTAGAGCACTACTCCATTTGCAATCCAGTGTGGGTATGAGGGGCTCTTCTGAAGAAACCAGAGGCAGAACCACAGCACCTCTGCCCCCATCCACACCGTGCAACGTACAGTGACTATGCAAGAAATAACCTTTGTGAGGAGGTGGAGAATTATCACAGTGATGTGTTAGTACTCCATGGATGCCAAGGAGCAGATGCAATTCCTCTGGAGGAGGCACATAGCAGCTTGGGGTCTCTTAGTGCCACTGTTGCCTTGACCTCTAACAGAATCAAATTAATATTTAAAATGCGTCATAGCCCTGAACACAAAGTTTGCTTCCTCTTGGAAAGTTCCACTTTCTCCAAAGAAAGTTAAACAAATGTATCAAAGAAAAAAAAACTCTAAAGAAATATCAAACAAGCAGAACACAACAATCCCTCCCCAACAAAAACAATCAGTTTACAGCTGTCCAAACCTTGTCTGTGGCGCAAACCATGAGCCTGAAGAACTCCAGCTATTGCTGAGGACAAAAGCACACTATGTACCACAACATTAAAGATGCATCAGGATTTTTGTTTACAAAAACGTCATGTGATGTGGGCAAATATGTTGTCTGATTGGAAGTTATGTGGCAGAGGATAGAGGTGAATTGCTAAGTACTTTGACATTAAAAATATACATTGTTTTGATGAATAAACATGGTGGCAGGCAGTTATTCTTTTAAGTGTTTAGTTCTGTAAAGTAACTGGTGATCTATAAATATTTTCTGCTTCTAAACCACCTGTTAGTAACAAATCCCCTCTTTTCTTTCCAGTACAGAAAAGCACACCTATCTGGAAATGCACTTGGACATCTGCTCAAAACCAAGCATATGCTGAAGTGTTACCTTGCACTGGCATGGAGCATGTATCTGCTTCAGTGATTTTTTTGAATCAGAAACAAAGAAGCCCATAAAGGAAGGGGAAAAGAGAGATAAAAAGACTGACATCTTTTGTAATATAACAGAATCAAACGGAAGTCTAGAAAATATAACCCAAAAAACCAAAAGAATATAAAAAAGCAGTAGGAGCTCCAAGACCTTTCAGACCATGTGAAGCACAAAATACCTTCACCTGCTGAGCTCTGCTGGGCTACTGCACATATGACTAAGAAGTCTTGCACTGGTTTCTTTCAAAATATTTATCTTAGAATGTCAAAATCACACAGCATATTTTAAATTATCCTTTGATACTCTCTATTTCACTCTAACATGTTCAAAACAATATATACGTATCACAGGCACATTAGATCATCTTTGACACTTGTGATACACAGCTTATTTCATACTAAAGTTGAGATGCAGACAAGCAGAATGTGACTCACTATTGCTACCAGCTGCTTCTGAAGACTTATGTCTTTAGTCAAATCAACAATAATGCTAAGATAAAGAATGTCAAGACTTAGAGCCTTACTTTATCTTAACAGTTAGGAGGAGCTGTCAATCATCTCCTGCTTATCTGTGTCCCAACCACTGTATTATTAAGCCATATTTTCGTATTATATATTTAGCAGTGTATCTATGAATACAAATCTGACTTTCATCTATGGCAGCAAAGGAATAAATCTTACTAGAAAGAGAACCAGCTATATGATTAACTTCCTTCATGTCATAAACAGTCAAAACAGAGGGAAGCCAAGGAAGCACAGGAGATTCTCTTAAGCAGAGTAACAAAAAACAATTGCTCAAACTATGCCTATGGAACTCATCAAAGAAGATAAAACCAACTTCTGGATTGTTTGCAACTGTCTGGGGAGTGTCTCAGGGAGCTCTGATACCAAAGGCCAGCTGCAGTTCTGTGGATTACCTTTTGGTTTTCTGTGTCTCTGTATGTTAGTCCAAAGTAGTCTTTTTCCAAAAGGTTCAGATGCTCGCACACTTTGTCAAATAGCACTTGACCTCTGGAACGTTTCTGTGGGAAATGAACAGAAAACAAACAAAAAATTATTATGTTTGCAAAATAAAGTAATAAAGCATTAAAATAACACCTCTTCAGTCAAATCAAAAACCTCAGAATCACTCAATTCAATGCATCCATCTTTCAAACCTATTGACCTGGAGCTTCCTACAAAGTTGCCAAATGGGGCAAATCCTCTCCCCCTAAAAGCTCAAGTCTTCTTGCAGAGTAAAAAATAAAGTCATAAATGTGAAGCTTCAAGTTTCAATGAGAAGATCTCTTCTGTCTTTCAGAAATGGCAACTTCAAGGGCATTCAGAGATCACATCTCTGCAAACTGGAACAATTCTTTGTGTGTGAGCAGCAACAAACAGCAGCACAAAATATTCCTGGTCATGGAGTATCGAAATGTGGCTGGGGCAGGGAGAGGGGGGTGCACAATCCACTGGAGGAAAAACCACACATGGAGATATTTTTTGCTTTGATAACAACATTGACTGATTCCAGGACCCATTTTTGTCTAATACACAGGGAAATTTGATTACTCCATCTACTGAATCACAGAAGGAGCCTAGTATCTAACTGGGAATGCAGCTGGGTAAGAAAGCTTTCCAGTATCCCACTAACCTTCTTTACTGCTGACATGTTTAGATAAGAAGATCTCTCACTGTCACCAGCCAGAGCCCTTAGCAAAAGCTTTGTAGCATCTCTTGTAATGGACAGTAAATATTCATGTCATCCTTGTTCTCAGCACTGCATGTGAAATTGAGAAAAAAAATCTCCAAGAAACCAAACACAGATAGAAATGTCCTCTTTACAAGCTATGTGTGCCAACTTTGATATGTATTAATTATGATAATCAATTCAAAATTATTTGGGCCACTGTTTCATCACTGTCTACTTGCCTCAGTGCAACTCAACTAAAGGAAAAAAATCCTCCCCACTTTATTCCAAACAGACACATACATAAATATTTTAGTTGATGTCAGGACAGCATTTTCTTTGTCTGTAGCACATATATGACTTGAAGCAGACTGGAAATACACTGCTTGCTTCAAAGGCAATGCAGGCAGTTGACACAGAAGAGGAGAGAATGCTGCCTCCAAATTTATGTGCTTCTTGGCCGGGAAAGGATAGTTCACAATCCAAGCTGACATAGCTATGCCAACAAACCCATGGAGCCCAACACTGGCCTCAAACTATTTCAGAAGTGGTAAGCAAGCCAAGAGAAAAAAGAAAAGAATTGAGGATTGCTGCCTAACACTCCGTGAAAACATTACAAGAGACAATGGAGGGAGTTGTGCAGCTTAATGTAATTTATGTTAAATTTGGTGTTCTGATGGTATAATGGAAAGGACACTGGGAAACATCCTTTACATTTTTATCAATGGGGAAACTGAAGCATGTGGCTGAGTCTAAAAAGTGTACTCCAGTTGAGGAAAATAAACAGGCCCAGAACTGCATTACAAGTGTATTGCTCTAACTTCATTTACTGTGTCTTCCACATCATTTGAGAAAACCGCTTTAGGGCCTTGTTCCGTGTGTCACATGCATTCTACCCTGTAGCAGGAAGCATAAATATGCCCCAGCTCCTTTATAATGTCAAACAAATGTTTAGTTAATTCTTCACAACCCAAAATTGGAAGTAGATAATAAGATGTTGGTTGTTTTATACTTGATGCTCCATGTAGAGGAACAAGTGGATAAAAAAGACCTCACTACTGGTGTGTGGTGAGGAACAAAAGAATCTTTGAGTCAAAACAGACACATTTCTGCTATACGCAAGTAATGCTGCATTTTGCCAAATTCCTTGCTTCTTTACTTGTTTACGAACTAAGTACTTATACTGAATGGAGAGAAATAAGCAGGTTAGCTCTAGAGAACACCAGCTTTGAAAAATACTATGTCAGCACCACCGCACCATTTATGTGTATTTGAATTGTGATACTTCAGTGCTCTCTTAATTTTAAGAGTCACTTAAGTCCAACACAGGAACTGGTTTCTGTGGCCAATCTGTGTAGCTACACAGGTGTCTGTTTTGAAAAATAGTAGCTAGCAGCTGCAAGATATGGTGTTTCAACAGGGAACTACAGGAAACAGTTGTGTGGGGCTATGCTGTAATAAAAACCAACCAATCAGAAAACCCCAGTGCTCAGGATTTCTTGTTTGGCTACACATCGCATGCAAGTGAGAATAACTATGGCAACCCTGGATAATTTGCATGGCAATATATCCCCCTCCTCCTTCCCCTGTATGAAGATGCCCAAGTTGTACTCGGTCACTTTCCACAAAATTCCTGCTGCATCAGGATATGGGAAAACTCTGCTGTTGCTGCAAGAGGACATCAGAATAAAGTATGTAACTGACAGCCCTTCTCAGTCATGGTGCTCTCTTCACCATCACAAGGTATGAACCAGTGATGGGTGAGTGGAAGCCGTACTAGAACCACTTTTCTTCCCGCTATCCACAGAAATGCCCATCAGTGTCCAGACAGATGAGCCTCATGTTACAGCCAAGCCACTGTCCCTGGACAGAAAAGACCTGCAGGAGCCAAATTTACAAGACTCTGGTAATTTGGCAAGTGAGGGTTGTCTGGCAATGGAGCCAACCCCACTGCCCTCCTAATGCAAAAGCTAAAACAAATCCTCATGCACCTGCATAGAGGCAGCACTGCCATTTTGTACCCAGGCAGTGTGAGCAGACACTGCTTCTAAACCATCACTGCACAGAAACACAGTGAGGGGAAACTAGTGCATAAATTCATAGCAAATTAAGAGGTTTAGTTAGGAATATATAATTAAAGAAAGTGAACAGACCTCCTGTGCTCTTGCTAATTGCTTTTATTTTACTGTGTGCCCAAATAACCATGCCAAGAAAGACACGGGTATCATTATTTTGGCAGGGAGAGAATGGGAGGAGGAGAGAAAGGTCAGTTTACAAATCCGTACAGCTCCTCAATCCATCCTAAACCTTTGCTTCCCATCATTTTGGAATGTCAAGTCTAGTGTGATGAAAGATTGACAGTCTGCTGGTTACTGTGGATCACAAGTTAACCCAAAAATGCCAATTACCAGCAGTCAAAAAAAAAAAAAAGAAAAAATACTTTGAGCTATAAAATACTGGCTCTATAAACGAATAGATTTTCTGAAAGGTAAATATTGCAAGAAGGTCCACTAAAAATACTCCTAGATATACTTCAGGCATGAACAGGATGAAACAAAAATGTGCAGATGTGAAAAAAGACACTTTGCTTAAGCTCTGGGAAATCAAGAAAACAGAATGTAAAGCTTAGATTAAATGGTATAAATGAACACAAAGGTCTGGGAGCAAAAACTTTACACTTTTCACAGCCTCGTCCCTACAGCTCTGTAAAGGCCAAGGCTCTCTCTTGAAGCTGGAATGGGAATAAACAGCCTCCTGGTCAAGCTCCTGGTGAGAGGAGCCAGCAGCAGCAAACTTGGCAAGCCCGTGCCTGCCAGCAATTCCCACACATAAGGGAAAGGAGAAGCAGCCTCCCTTCTCACCAGCTTCTCCTCAGTTTTAGAACTGAACTTCTCCCTCCCGGGAAGGCTGAAGGCCACAAAAGGCTCTCCTGTCCTCTGATTGTGTTCTCCACAAACCGTCCATGCTCACATCTTTCCACATCAGCTTCTTCAGCCCCTATCCCTCCATTACACCTCTATCCCCTTAACAATATAGCCACAAGAAGATAATACATTGTGTTAACACAGAGTGAGGACCTCAAAAATTATGTACTTCTGTCTTAGCTCTGCCTGGGTAACAAGATTATTATGAAGTAAATTATTCTCATTGGCAAACATTTGGGTACAATATTCAGTATTTCTCAATGCAGAAAAATAATATGGAAGTTTTCCTTTATTATGATTAAGTCCATAAGCTGTCAGGTACTTATAATACACAGACATTATTAAAGTCAAAAAATGCAAGCCTTTGTTATTGATATATTAGAACTTCAGCCATGGAATATATACGGCACAGTAATCACAGAACTGCAGACTGGCTGAGGCTGGAGGGCATCTCCGGAAATTGCCTAGTCCACCCTCCCTTCTTGAGAGGCACCACCTAAAGCAGGTTGCTTAGGATTGTGTCCACTTGGGCTTTGAATATCTCCACAGATGGAGACTCCACAGTCTGTGTGGGCAACCTGTGACAGTGTTTGACCATGAGATGGCATTTACCATGATTGCAATTTTTTTTCCCTTCCATTTAAATGGAAATTCCTGTCTTTCACTTTGTGTCCCTTGCCTCTTGTCTGGGCAAACGGGTACCACTGAGCACACTTCATTCCCTTCCCCAGGCTGAAGAGTTCCAGCTCTCAGATTTTACTCATGAAAGAGATGTTCCTGGGCCTTCATAATATCTGTGGCCCTTCGCTGGACTCTGTCCAGAATGTTCATGTCTTCCTTGTACTGGGGAGCCCAAGACCAGACTCAGAACTTCAGAAGATGAGTAGAGGGGAAGGATCATGTCCCTTGACCTGCTGGTAACATTGCCCAGGATGGCACTGGCCTTCTCTGCTGTCAGGGCACATCACAGACTTTTGTTCACCTTTTTGCCCATGAGGACCCTCAGGTAATAAAAAACCCTGTATTGCAGCAACCAATCTACTAAACCCATGTTCCCATACTGTGATAAGCAACAATGAAAATTACATAGAAAATGAGTAACCAACAACTTGATATAAAGATATGGCACCAACTTTCTTGTCATACAGGTGTTACTAAGACCCCAGGAAATTCCCTTGGTATTTACTAAGATACAGGGAAGACATCAGAAAGATTTTAAATGTTATGTGCTGGACGGTGCTTCCCAGACTGGAAGCCAGTTGTGCCAGAGCAAAATTTATCAGGATCCAGAACTGCCACCTCAAAGGGACAAATACTGTTTCTGTGCAAGGCTGTACACTTGACTGCCTCATGCCAGGAGGCACAACCTCTCTCAAATGCCTCCTTTAAGCTGGTGTGAATCCTGGTCTGGCCTGCCCCTGAAACACAAGCATTTGCAGTCTTCCTCCAGGGTATTTTGGTACCCATTTTGAGGATGCAGCCTGAGCCTCTCTTCGATGCACCTCACCCTGGATGACCCACTTTCGCTGGGGTAACCTCCAACCTACAGGCGCAGGCACTCTTCCTAGCCTTATTCCAGCAGAGAGGCATCCATGCTGAGGACTTGTCATGCTTGAGCTTCTTCCAGACAAAATTCAACCCTCTCTCTGACAGACCTTCCAGCAGGGGCAATGCCATGCTAGGACTGGTAGCTCAGCAAGGCCAAAGAGCCTCAGTTCTCAGAAGGTTTCAAGGCCTTGGCCAGGCAGTGCCACAGCTGGCCCGACCCAGCACCAGCCACTGCCCTGCTCACATCAGGGGCCTTCCCAGTCCCCTCAAATCATGATGCGCAGCCGTGATGCTGGGATCCCTGTGCACCTCTGCAGGTGCTAAGGAGTTAACCATCATGTACATGATTACAGTGCAGTGCTAGTCTACTCTCAAGGCTCAGTTTTTGCTCACAAGCAGACTACCTTCCTCTCACTGATAGGGAAACAGGATGGGGAGAGCTGAAGAGTAGCAAACAGCCCTCCCTACTTCTTAGAAATGAAACTATAGCAGCCTCCAAAGTGACACACTTTGGGATGGTTCTGCTTTGGCATTTGATGCTGCAGTCTCATGTGGGTGCAGAATGCTGAGCAAGGGCTGCCTGCAGCAGAGAATCAATTACAAGAGATCACATTCAGACCAAATTTTGCAGTGCTAGGGAAAACCTGAAGAGAAAAGAGAGTTCCACAGCCAAACAGCTACAACAGGATTAATTTTTGCCACTAATAACCATCATCTCCACTGCACAGTAACTGCAAGGTCAGGGCACTCCACTGAACTGAAACTTCACCTCTCTTTCTGATAAGTCAAGGAGCACACCAAGAGAAACAAGCATCACAGCTGTGGGCCTGGATTTTAAATGGCGTTTGCACATATCTTTATGCACAAATACATATGCAAACATGACATTGTCACTTTCCTCAGAAAAGCTGCCAAGCTGCCAGAAAGCAATGTCACACCAGCACTAGCCTGGCATCAAACTCCATACAATTACTGTAATAACTCTAGTTGGGCACGATCACTGGAAGAGGGACAAACAGATCAGTATCATGAAATCCCAGTAGGAATAATTGGACTCAAACTGATGTTGAGGTTATCTAGTTCACATTCCTAATTAGCATTTGCACTTTTCAATGAATCTTAACAATGCACTGTATAAATGTGTGGGCTGGCTCTAGCCTTGCATGCTGTAATGTATTTTGGCATGTGGCTGTACTAACCTCTTCCTTTTCCCCTGTTCTTTCTGATGGGGAAGGATTAGGTGATTTTTTTTTCATTTGCAATGTGCATGATGAAAAAGATTCCAATTGTGTCCAGACCACTGATTTAATTTAATTTTACTGTTTCAATTTAAATTACTTTTTGCAATTTATTTTGGTTGACCCTTCGCTTTTTACACTCCATGGGCTGCGTGGTAGTCCCTGTGCAAACACAAGTTAAAAATGTATATGCCAACAAATAACTAGCACACACAAGTGGAAGTTTCTCCCTTTCCACATTGCAGCTTCTGCAGTTATTCTTGCAACACAAACAAGTGAAACAACTAACTAGTTATCAGGAATACTTTGTACTCACTGCAGTGAGTACTCTCTCCCCAAAATTTCCCTAGCTGAGAGGCTGAATTTCAGCCTTCTGACAACGGACTTTCTCATTTTTTCCTCATCAATTACCTAGCTTACACAAAAATATGCCCCATCCCAGAAAAAAATCTCCCATTACTTCTGCAAATACTCATTACTTGCAAGCTGAAGTGGCCAAGTTTCCAAGACCACTTCTGTTTCGAAAACTCCATTTCTGGGGGAGAAATCTGAACATCACATATCTGTAATAAATTAACATGCATAGGCAAATATGTATGTAATTTAATGCACACAATATGTGTATAAAGACAGATGGAAATTTATAAGTGAATGTTCAGAGTGTTTCCAAATGCAGAAAAGCCCCTGGCCACATCAGGTTGCTTCTCCATTTATGGAGAGTCAATCAGAGATCCCAAATTCATGCAGCCATTCTGGTAAGTAGCACATTTTTATCTGTGAATGGAATAATAATCAACAGACTATGACATTGTCCATGGTGGGGGTTTTTGTTGTTTTGTTTTTTTTTTCCCTGAAAAGAGCTTGAACTAGTCAAGATGGGAAGAGCAGAACTGAGAAATTCTAGAAGCTAATCATTTCACTTTAGGCCAGAAAATTTCCAAATATGGAGAACATGGTTTTTGAACAAGTCTTGATTAAAAGTGAAAAAAAAAGAGCATTTTTATCCCCCCAAGAAAGTTAGGCAGCAAAAGTAATTCCAAAAAAGTGTAACTTCTTTTCACTTCTACACACTTTTTGTAATTTGCATTGTCAAAGCAGTTTCTCTTGTGCTGTTTACACTTCTCCACAATTTCTCTCCACAGGGAAAAGAAAATGAAGCAGAAAGGCGATAGAAAAGAAACCCTGAATTTTTTCAAATCTGTCATTTCTCAACTGAAGTCCCCAGCAGGAATCTAAGTGAGAAGTATCCAGAAAGAAGACAGAGAATCCTTCACGGAGTATTAAGTGGCAGAAAATTGGCAAGTTTTCCTCTAGTTTACTGTAGTAAACCTTACATGTGTAATGTGCAGGATAAAAATTTTTATAAGCATACATGACCTAACCACTGGAATTTAGACCTCTACATCCTCTGCTGTGCTTGTTGAAAATGGCAATGGCAGTTCCAGGAATATCAACAGTTAATTCATCTGAAAGTTCAGTATGTTGAGAGTGATGTTCTAGGATTATACAAAACATTTTCAGGAAAGTAATTTCTGCTATGGAACAAAACCTTTGTTGAAGTTAGAAGTACAACACTGTACACCAAAGACAGAGGTAAGATATACAGAGTGACAAACCAAACAACAAATATCAACACAGGCAAACAGAGAAAAGCTCAAAGATAAAAGAAATTAACTGATCTTGTCTTTTTATTCCAATTATTTTAAGTTTCTCACACGAAAAATTTGGGTTTGGCATATGAAGAGTATTACAGATCAAAGAATCACAGAATGGCTTTGGGTCGGAAGGGATCTAAAGATCATCTATTTCTAACACCACTGCTATGGGCAGGGATACCTTCCACTAGACAAGGTTGCTCAAGGCCCCATCCAACCTGGCCTCGAAGACTTCCAGGGAGGGGCATCCACACCTTCTCTGGTGTTGTAGTTAGGGATTATTATGTAAATTCTCTCCCCTGCCACTTAACTGCCCAGGCCAGCGGTTAACAAAAGAAGCAGTTAACTGTGATCGCTGGGGTGGGGGCAGGTTTGTCTCTTTTGGTTTTTTTTTTGGATATTCTCCTCAGTCTTGGCTCGGCGGAACGGGGGAGTGGGGGCTCCAAGGAGGCAGGCTGCCCTGCTGGTTACTGCTGGGGTTTTCCCTGGCTGTCTTGCTGCTGCCTACTTCGGACTACCTTTTCCTGCCGTGCTGCTGCCTGCCTTGGATTTGCTGCTGGTTGCTCGTACCTTTCTGCTTCTTGGACGGGGAACACAGGGGGAAGAGACTGAGTCCATCTGAAAGCCCACTGCTCGTCTGTTTCGCTGGAGAGGGACTGAAACTCACTCTGCAGCCAGCCGGGCTGTGACAAGGACACTTAAGTATAACCTTTTCTCCCGGAGGAAAACCTGCTGGGTTTTGTTCTTGTTTTTTTTTTTTCTCTTATGGTGTTGGGGAAGTGGGTTGCACTAGTCTGTTTACATATATATATATATATATATATATATATATATATATATATGTCTTGGTTTGAGGGGAAAAACCAAAATGTTTTACCCACAAGCAGGGGAGGGGCCTCCTCCTCAATAATCACACCACTCTTTATCAAATTTAAGAAAAGGAATTTTAATACAAGAAGGATAACTGCTATATATATATATATATATATATGTAAACAGACTAGTGCAACCCACTTCCCCAACACCATAAGAGGAAAAAAAAAAAAACAACAACAACAAAACCCAGCAGGTTTTCCTCCGGGAGAAAAGGTTATACTTAAGTGTCCTTGTCACAGCCCGCTGGCTGCAGAGTGAGTTTCAGTCCCTCTCCAGCGAAACAGACGAGCAGTGGGCTTTCAGATGGACTCAGTCTCTTTCCCCTGTGTTCCCCGTCCAAGAAGCAGACAGGTACGAGCAACCAACAGCAAATCCAAGGCAGGTAGCAGCACGGCAGGAAAAAGTAATCCGAAGTAGGCAGCGGCAAGACAGCCAGGGAAAACCCCAGCAGTAACCAGCAGGGCAGCCTGCCTCCTTGGAGCCCCCACTCCCCCGTTCCGCCGAGCCAAGACTGAGGAGAATATCCAAAAAAAAACCAAAAGAGACAAACCTGCCCCCACCCCAGCGATCACAGTTAACTACTTCTTTTGTTAACCGCTGGTCTGGGCAGTTAAGTGGCAGGGGAGAGAATTTACATAATAATCCCAAACTACAACAATATATATAGCAGTTATCCTTCTTGTATTAAAATTCCTTTTCTTAAATTTGATAAAGAGTGGTGTGATTATTGTGGAGGAGGCCCCTCCCCTGCTTGTGGGTAAAACATTTTGGTTTTTCCCCTCAAACCGAGACATTTCTTGGCGCCCAACGTGTGGGGCTTGTAAACAAAGAAGGATAACTGCTATTTTGTGGCACCATGTGGGTCTTGAGCTTAGGGTTCATCAGGACCATCCTGTATAATATATTGGCTTTTTGTTGGTACAAATTCATGCCAAAAGGAGCGGCAGGTTTAAGTCTTATCAACAAATCAATGAGCAAAACTCAAATAGCCGCAATTATTATTGAGTTCTTACTCTGGATTTATGGTGCCATGAATTCGATGCCTTTGGATGTCATGTGGGTGGTGTTCTCCAGGCTGTTTTCCTGCCGCAACCTAAGCTGCTACCTCTGGGGATTCAGTGATAATAGTACGGACCCTTGGGAAGGAACAAAGGGGAATCTCTTCTCCCAACCCTTTGTCCATTCCCCATTCAAGTCTGCTACAACAGCTTTTGAGATGTTTAAATTCTCCCTGGATGCCAGAGATATCTTGCTCTTTATGGTTTTTCTGCAAGGTTGTATCCCTGCGGCTTACAGAATGTTTGAAGGTAGGGCCAGGGTTTTTCCAGAATGCATTCAGAAACCTAGCCCAGTGAAGGGAGAAAAGGATGAGGCTAAACCAGGAGGACAGGCCAAGCCTATGGAAGTTGCCCCTATTCAGAAAAGGAAATATAAGACCAAATTAGACCATCCAGCGGACGATGAGGGGGCTGCTGCACCTCCACAGCAAGCAGACCCAGAGCCTGAGATCATCACTGAGTCATTGTCATTTGATAATCTCCGTAGTTTGCGGAAAGACATTGCTCGACACCCGGGTGAGCCCATCCTGACTTGGTTGATCCGAGTTTGGGACCTTATGGGTGAAACCTTACAACTGGATGGTGCTGAAGCCAGGTTTTTGGGGGCTCTGGCCCAGGATGTGGCTATTGAACAGGTGTTCGTGAGGGAATCAAAGCCCCTTTCACTCTGGGCACGACTTCTAACGAGTGTAAGAGAGAAGTTTGTTTATAGAGAAATCCTGCAGGAACATCATATTAGGAAGACTTGGAAGACGATGGAAGAAGGAATTTTACGTCTGAGGGAGATGGCAATGATGGACGTGCTTTTTGGAAGAGGTGGGCAAGCCAATAATGACCCTGACAAGGTCAGATGCACACCACATATGTGGTGGAACCTTTCACGCTCGGGGCCAGCTGAATACACCGATTTCCTGGCATCCATGTATAGGGAAGAGAACCAAGAAACAGTGGGCGCTGTAGCAAATAAGCTCCGGATATATGAAGGCATGACCCACAGCCCAATGCAGGCCCGTATTTCTGCTGTAGAGACATTGGTTGAGAGTCTCAAGACGCTGCCTGCAGAGGTAAAAGCGATCAGAGAGGAAATTAGGGAAAGTCTCCAAGTGGCACCAGTGCGAATGAGAACCTCTGAAGTCAGAGCCAGACGCCCCCCAGCCAGAGGAAGTGGACAGACCTCACGAACTGAGATGTGGTACTTCCTGGCCAAACATGGAGAAGACATGGGACGGTGGGATGGGAAACCCACCCGTGCCCTTGCAGCCCGAGTACAAGAACTGAAGGAGAATGGAAGAAGGTCAGTGAGAGTAAGTGCAGTCCCAGTTTCCCACGGGCAAGAATCTGACCCACAGGAGGGCACCTCCCAGGTGTACTCATCGAGAAAAGGTTCTGACCGCTATGACCAGGATCAGTGTTAGAGGGGCCCTGCCTCTAGCCAGGTAGAGGCACGGGACAACCGTGTCTATTGGACTGTGTGGATTCGATGGCCTGGTACATCAGACCCACAAAAGTATAAGGCTTTGGTTGATACTGGCGCTCAATGCACATTAATGCCATCAGGACATGTGGGCTCAGAAACTATTTCTATTTCTGGGGTGACAGGGGGATCTCAAGAGTTGACTGTGCTAGAAGCTGAAGTGAGCTTGACAGGGAGAGATTGGCAGAAACACCCCATTGTGACTGGTCCAGCCGCCCCATGTATCCTGGGCATTGACTACCTCAGGAATGGATATTTTAAGGACCCAAAGGGGCATAGATGGGCTTTTGGAATAGCCACTGTACAGACAGAAGGGATTGAACAATTGAACTCATTGCCAGGTCTCTCAGAAAGTCCTTCTGCTGTTGGACTGTTGAAAGTTGAGGAACAGCAAGTGCCAATTGCCACCACGACAGTGCACCGTCGGCAATACCGAACGAACCGTGATGCTGTGATCCCCATCCATAAGATGATCCGTGAACTGGAGAGCCAAGGGGTGGTCAGCAAAACCCACTCACCCTTCAACAGCCCCATCTGGCCTGTGCATAAGTCTGATGGAGAATGGAGATTGACTGTGGACTATCGTGGCTTGAATGAAGTTACCCCATAGCTGAGTGCCACTGTGCCGGACATGCTGGAGCTCCAGTATGAACTGGAGTCCAGGGCAGCAAAGTGGTATGCCACTATTGACATTGCTAATGCGTTCTTCTCCATTCCTCTGGCACCAGAGTGCAGGCCACAGTTTGCTTTTACCTGGAGGGGCGTGCAGTACACCTGGAACCGACTACCCCAGGGGTGGAAACACAGTCCCACCATCTGTCATGGACTGATCCAGACTGCACTGGAGAAGGGTGAGGCTCCAGAACACCATCCTAGGCCTGGAAAAACAAGTGCTGTGGCGACATGGCACCCCAGAACGAATTGAGTCAGATAATGGAACTCATTTCAAAAACAGCTTAGTTGCTACCTGGGCGAGAGAACATGGCATTGAGTGGGTGTATCATATTCCCTACCATGCACCAGCTGCCGGGAAAGTTGAGCGGTGTAATGGACTGTTGAAAACCACTTTGAAGGCGTTGGGTGGAGGGACTTTCAAACACTGGGATCAACACTTAGCAAAAGCTACATGGCTAGTCAACACTAGAGGCTCTGTCAATCGAGCCGGCCCTGCCCAATCAGAACCCCTTCACACTGTAGATGGAGACAAAGTCCCTGTAATACACCTGAGAGGTATGCTAGGGAAAACAGTCTGGATCAACCCTGCCTCAGGCAAAGGCAAACCCATTCGTGGGGTTGTCTTTGCTCAAGGATCTGGTTCCACCTGGTGGGTGATGCAGGAAGATGGAGAGACACGATGTGTACCTCAAGGGGAACTTATCTCTGGGTAAACGACTCATATTACTGTATTTGTAAACACTTAATTATTTGAAAGAAAATTTAAGTTTAATGTAGAGTATCGGCATGGAAGAGAATTTAGGGGTGGATAATGTTGTAGTTTGGGATTATTATGTAAATTCTCTCCCCTGCCACTTAACTGCCCAGGCCAGCGGTTAACAAAAGAAGCAGTTAACTGTGATCGCTGGGGTGGGGGCAGGTTTGTCTCTTTTGGTTTTTTTTTTTGGATATTCTCCTCAGTCTTGGCTCGGCGGAACGGGGGAGTGGGGGCTCCAAGGAGGCAGGCTGCCCTGCTGGTTACTGCTGGGGTTTTCCCTGGCTGTCTTGCCGCTGCCTACTTCGGACTACTTTTTCCTGCCGTGCTGCTGCCTGCCTTGGATTTGCTGCTGGTTGCTCGTACCTTTCTGCTTCTTGGACGGGGAACACAGGGGGAAGAGACTGAGTCCATCTGAAAGCCCACTGCTCGTCTGTTTCGCTGGAGAGGGACTGAAACTCACTCTGCAGCCAGCCGGGCTGTGACAAGGACACTTAAGTATAACCTTTTCTCCCGGAGGAAAACCTGCTGGGTTTTGTTCTTGTTTTTTTTTTTTCTCTTATGGTGTTGGGGAAGTGGGTTGCACTAGTCTGTTTACATATATATATATATATATATATATATATATATATATAAAATATATATGTATATATATATATATATTATATATATATATATAGCAGTTATCCTTCTTGTATTAAAATTCCTTTTCTTAAATTTGATAAAGAGTGGTGTGATTATTGTGGAGGAGGCCCCTCCCCTGCTTGTGGGTAAAACATTTTGGTTTTTCCCCTCAAACCGAGACATCTGGGCAACCTGTCTCATCAACCTCATAGTCAAGAATTTCCTCCTAGCACCTAATCTAAATATTCCCTCTTTTAGTTTAAAACAGTTCCTCCTTTTCTTATTACTATCTGCCTGTGTAAAAAAGTTTCTCTCCCTCCTTTCTGTAAGCCGCCTTAACTACTGGAAGGCTGCAATGAGATCTCCCTGGAATCTCTCTTCTCCAGGCTGAACAACCCCAACTCTCTCAGTCCTGTCTTTTATAGGAGAAGTGCTCCAGCCCTCTGAGCGCTTTGTTACCCTCCGCTGGATGAAGAGGACACATCAATGTTCATAAATTAACATGTTCATAATATAACATGTAATGAATAACAATAAATGTTCATAAAAGCATTTATGAGGACACATATATCCCTAGGATGGACAGAATGCTCTCATCCAGTTTGTAAGCAGTCTGCCAGCACATGTAGGAGATACTGAACAAGACATTTCTGACAGCTTTTCATGCAGTCAGTACATTCAATAAAAAGAAAATGTTCAAAGCAAAAGACATTAATTTTTTGGTTCTCAAAAGGAAAGTACTGTTTAATGTTTTCCATACTTCAGTGGTAAACTGTATTTGGAAATGTCCCTAGTCACAATTCCAAATACAATCTGCTGAATAAACTATTTAGTCAAAAGTGGGGAGAACTCAGAATGAAGCAATTTCAGAAAAATTTTGTTGAATAAAAGCTGAATTATAGAGACTTTTTTTACCTCATATGAATATATTTCTTATAAGAAAATGCTTTTTCTGAAAGTTACATGCCTATGCAAGCTCTCAAAAGTCCTATTTCTTTATTATCTTTTTTATATGTGAACCTGCAGTAAATGCCATGGTAGGTGACTAATACATTCTAGTAGTTTGAAATAAAATCTTAAATAGTATTTTGCTTATCTCTGCTTTTTAATTTAGAACTCTATCTTGTACTGCTCTGCACATATAAATGAAAGTCACACAAGGAAAATTCCAGCAGATGAGAAGGTTATTTGACATACGGTGATGACTGATCATTTTCTTTTTTACCCCATTATGGCAGTACTATAATTTATCAGCTTATTGAAATTTATTGCAATATACCATTTTGAAAGGTACTACCATTCCTGAAAATAACCTTTTCTGACACACGATAACAAAGTATTTAGATAAACAGATAAATACACAACACTGTCTATGCTGCAGTTACATACCTGCAGCAAATGTCAATGACATTGTATAATATGACATAGTTTTTATCAGGGGCAAACTTCTTTAAAGCTGTTTGAGCCTGCAGTCCTGAACAGCTAGCACTAATCTAAAAAAACCCAGAGGACTGCTAAATCCCAGTAAGAAGATTGGTGACCTAGTCCCGATTTTGGCATCAAGCCAAATTAGGGTTTTTGCCTTCTACATCAGCAGCAGAGATCACACCAGCACTGGCATCACATGAGCTCTAAGCGAATCGATGGTTGCACCACATAGTTTGCATCCATTCATTCATGGCAACACAACTGCTTTGGGGGCACCTGAGAAATAATAAACACTCTGGAGCATGAGTTTATACATGCAAGCATAAAAGCCATGTCTGCATGTACACAATGGCTACAGAAAAACCTGTCAAATGTGATGATTATCAAATGCACCCCAAGTGCATCAACAGAATGCATACTGTATAAACTGAGATCTAGTAATAGCTTATGAGCACTGCTCTGATAAATGAATACAAAAACAGTGTACACAATTTCTCAATCAGCAGTTCTGTTCTCAGCACTGATTAGTCTCACACATTTGCTAAATCATGACAGAAACTAATAAACAATATTCCACATTTCTGGAGGCTTTTCAACAGAGAATATAACCCTCTCACACAGCTTTCTTGAGAACACAGATTGTCTGGGCTTGGATTTTAGCTAGATGTGCAGCTGATCCATTGGCTTAATGCCTCCTGATTGCCCTACCGCCTCCTGCAAGACACTCTGCAGTAACTCAGGGGGGTCTCTTGGGATTCAGTACGGTCAACTGAAGCTTTCCAGGGGGTTATAAATATAAATATTTTCCTTATTCTACCGATCCTCGAGCGAATTCAGCAAACATTCATCTCTCCTGTGTAACTGCTAACTAACTGTGGACAAGCCTAGCACCAACACAGCAAGCAAGGGGAACCAATCACTACTTGTAATATAAATAGTTCTTGGCATACATCAACAAAAAACAACCGTAAACATTTTGTTTATCTTCAGCTGAAAAAAGCTCCACTGCCAACATAGTCCGATTTACAGAGTAATCTTGCCATATGAATTTAAAAGCCACAGAGCTCTCCCTGACCTATATTGCCAGGCTGAAGTGAAAAAAAAAAAGGACATTGCACAGAAACTGTAACACAGAAAGATGCTCTTGAGGAAGGAGAGGCAGCAGGATGATCAGGCTTTTTATTTGGGGTACCTTAGATAGTATTACACTATCTATGGTGCTGTCAAGAAAACTGACATTGTTCTCAAGCTACATCCAAGCTTTATCCACCTCAGATCAAAATCATTTCTGCCAGAGCAAGATAAACCATGAGAGACAGACCTTGCTGTCCCTCAATACTTTGCTTTGCAAGCAGGTATTTCCTCATCACCCAGTCCTGTCTCTGATATTTTGTTCACTGTACCAACAGACAAGGATAAAAAACATAAAAGCTGCCCAGTGAACACTGCATGGGCCTCAGTTGGAAAAAAAAATCTCCCATATGAGGCGTTAGTATTTTATGATAAACTAAAGCACTTAGGGAATGATAAAAAAGTGAAATTTTACTTGGTTTTGGTCTGGAAACAGAAACTCCTAGTGTTAACATGGGGACAGCACCTATAAACTGGAGCAACTAGCAACCAACTTGATGATGAAATTAGACGGCTCAGTTGGGAGCTGGAGCAAGTAGTAGGCATTTCAGTGACACAGAAATAGGACAGGAAACATGACAAAATGCACAGAGGCTTGGCAGGAGCGTGACTGGGCAGTGACATGAAAATCAGCACTTCTCTGTTGGATAGGCATGAGGCAGATGAGGGAATGTACCGATTTGTCCAGAAACAGAAGCTTTAAAATCTGAGTATACATTTGGGAAAGGGAAAAGGATAAGCAAAGGCCTTCATCCGCTCTTTGTGTCCAGCAGCACTTAAAAAATTTGGGCAGAGGTTGAGTATTGGCTACACTAGGCACCCCAGTAAGAAGCTGAAGGCAAGGACCACCCCAGGAAATAAGCCTGGAGAAGACAAACACGAAGCCAGTGATGCAGTCCCACCCTGCTGAGGCCATCAGCAAGAACCATGACAAGGACTGGACTCCTGGAGCCAACAGACATGTATCTGTCTGGGGTAAAAGGCAGGTGGAAGATAATCGTCTACCCAGCTCCTGCAAACAGATTAACCAGCAATGAGTCTTGCAGTACCTCAGTCTGAGTGTGCACAACGAAGACCATTTTTTAAAAAACTTTTCCAGGTGGAGAACAAGTTCCTGTTGCCCAGCTGGTGCCCAACTGGTGCCCCAGGCAGAGGGGCCCAGAGGCAATTTTTCAGTAGGAAGTTTTCAGCTAACCATTTGTTCCCTAGAAAATGCAGCTTCAGGGCAGCTGAAACTATTTGTCAAAGTAGGTGGACCCCTCTCAACAGTTTTCAACATTACAAAAAAATGGCTGGCACCCCCAAAGTATCAAAATGAAGATTTTTGCCTCCTAAATCCATCATTTCACTGCACAGATCATTTTTCAGAAACCACTAACAAAAGGCAAGAGATAAGAGGACTATATGTAGAAAATGGATGTAAAGAGGACATGTACAATGTGCGTGTGTGTGTGGGGGTGTTGTTGTTATTTTAAGCTTCTGACATGTGATTGTGACCATGTCCTCTCCTGTGTCAAAAGGTGGAATTTAAAGCCCAATCTGTTGATCACTCAGTACGACATCCAAAAGAGTGACTTGGTTTTAATTCATGGTTTCTCATTCAGTCTCTAAAATACTTGTATTTATCGGGAGGAAACGCAAAAGACCACATCTGTCTAATTACTTAGGTGTTTTCCTACTAAGGTTATATGCAACCTTCCCTCTGAATACCACCCAGCCCAGGTGTTCCCAGCTGCAAGAAGCTGTTGGGGAGCTGAGCCTTGCCTAGTGAGGAAGAAATGCTCCAATCCCACGCCAGCATCCTCTCTCAGCCTAGTGGCACTTCCAAAAGGCTTAGCTTAACCTGAGGTGACTTGTTTTGATTAAGATTTCTTTAGCTTCAGCGAAATAAGAAACAACACTAAAAGTGAGTCCAAGCATTTTCATTTTTGTTTCAATGACCATGCTAAAGCAAAAAACCTTTCTCTGCTCAGCCTCATAGTTGATTATTATGAGCTGAATAACACTGATGTCAATTTTCAGATAATTGTGTTTCTTGAAACAACAAGTATTTTAAGACATAAAAAGATGCCTATGGTATTTGGAAAAAGCAAACCAAAAGAACTGCATATTAACTTTATTCAGCTGAAACAAATTCAGACAATACTCAGACTCCTACTGACATGTGTCAGGTAACATAGATCTTAAGTGAATCCCCTGGCTAATCCACGTCAGCCCTAATCAGAACGTCTGGAGACAGAAAACATGCTGTGTAACAGTGATAATGCCTCTCAACCCAGTCACTTTTACTGAAACATATCCCAGGGAAGGAACAAACCCCAAAATAAAGGTCTTCATATTTAATTAAGTGAAATGTAAGCAGTGAGTAGGTCAAAAGGAAAAGACTTACTAAAAAAATTCCATCTTGCACTCAGTAATCAGTTTCACATGTAAAGCCATTTGCAAGAGACTATGGAATTCATTAAACAATTAAAATGTGCAGGGGGTAACTGAAACTGTATCCTTTATAAGTAAGAGTGCATCCTATTACAGAGGTTTCCTTCTTGACCTTAAAGCCTCAAAATGGATGAGAAATTCAATGTTATGAAACTCCCTGTGCAAAAGCAGGTCCACACTGAGGCAGCTCCCAGAGAAGGGTTAGGCTTGGACACTGTGCAGGGAAGAGGACCATGAGGCCATGTGTTCCACCACTGTCATACAGAAACACAGGAGGATTTTTCCTCCAGAGGGAGTTTTGCAGAGCAGCAAAAGCAAGACATGTAGCATTGAGGCCAGCCACCACTCTCTTTCATTTCTGACAGTGGTGGCAGTGCAGAAATAAGTCTGCTAGTTCTCAACATTTCAAGCTTGTCCTATGACAATCTTTAACATCTTATTTTTCAGGAAGCATCCATGTATTCTCACTTTTTGACAGGAAAAAGAGAAACTAATGCAAAATGCGATACTTCAACCTATTAGAGAATCCATTAATTTCACCTCCATTTTGCCTTCGAAAAGGAGTGTCAGCCTAAGCTTGCAATAGTGCAGAAAGGGGCTTTTTCTCTTGAGTCTGCCCCTGTCCATGTTCCAAATCCTGGTTTCACATGCATGGAAATGAAATGGCTTCACATTTCAACTCAAGTATGCTACTCTGATGTTACCTGAGGACATGAGGAAACCTATTAAGAAAGTGGGGTGTCCATCAGGGATGAAGTCACCAGAGGTTCATCACAGAGGCATAGCAGTGGCTATGACATGGGACACCCAACCACTGCCCAAGTCTCAGTGGCAATGTGACTGAGAAAATTTGAGGCAAAAAACCGCAACCAAACATACACAATGTATTTTTACCAGACCCCTCCCACCTCAGCTGACCCTCGCTCATGCAGAAGTTGGGGTAGCAGTAATGCTTTGTGAGATGTCAGCTTTCCATGCGCTCTGCATTTTATCTGAATCCTACATCAGCTCACTGTGTTTGATGTAGGGCTGCTGAGATGCTGCAGACAGGCTGCCATGGAAACATTTGTTTTCATTTACTGGTGGCCTGCACGATAAGAAAGTCTGAGTGGTACAGGAATTATGAAAGAGTATAAAATACCAATGGGTTCAGACAGCTGAGCCTACCAAAATGAAATCGAATTATTTTACCATTTATTTAGACAGATTAAGTTATAGCTTTTGGATCTTACGCCGTGGATGATAACATGTATATGTTTAGAGCAGAAACAAAGACAAATTCCAACTTGTTTTAGGAAGATGCTTTAAATTAGGCTACGTGTAAGGGAGAGCATGACAGCTGGTTCCACTTGCATCTTTTAATTAAAATGCAGTAGTCTAGATAACAGAAAATTGAAATGAGGCAGAAAGGGACAAGGAGGGAAATAAATCCTAGAAAAAGCATAATGGTACTAGAGTGTTTGAAAACCCCTACATAAAGCTGAAGAAAACCAGAAATAAGTTACTTTGCTTGTTTTCTCATATCTTAAGAAAAAACTTGAACTAGCGTGTTATCTTTTTCAAAGTTATCTGAAATCATTTAGCAGTCTTGGATCTTACTTTATCTTTGGTTCTTCAAACCAACAAATGCAAAGCACAGGCCTAGCTTGCTTAAAAGAGGTATCTTCAGCTACCTCTTCACAGTGCAGTTTTGACCACAGCTAAGGCTTCAGCTGCTTTGATCAATCAACAATTCTGAGGCTGATGCTGGCTGAGAGAGCACAGTGAAGAGGCCAGGGAGAACCATTTACAGCAGGGGTGGACATCTAGATGGAAACCACTGCTCAGCATTCCTCTGAGCAGACTGTGTCAGCTCCTGTGATTGAGCACCCCTTAGAAACCTCCAGCTTGTTCACAACATGGGAGAAACATACAGCCCCTCTGAGCTTTTTTTCTCTGACAGAGTGCTGGGGACAATGTCAGTGTACAACAAATACTTCTGCTCCAGAAGCCAACTTCTTGGACAGGGGAAGCACCATTAGGTGGCCATCCCATCACCAAAAGGAGACCCTCCTCTGAAATAAGGCCAACACTACCATCTGTAGGCTTTTGGACAAGAGTGGCAGTGGGGGTACAGATGGGAGCACTGGTGGTTTATGGTTTTGGATGAGGATGAATGAACAGGTTGGGTTACCTACTTAATCTGGTTTTGGCCTGTAATGTCTTACTGCATGAAAGACTTTCTAGGTCAGGACAGACAGAGCACACAGGCAGTAACACTGCAGGGCCTCAAGGGAAAGATTTTACCTGGCATTTGCTTAAGAGCCATTCACTGAATGGATACATTAGATGAACCCAAGTTAATCTCAGCTTTTAAGTTAGATCCACTACATTTTCCCTATAGATATATCTCATACAATATGAAAAACTCCCAGTGTCACAAATGCAAAGTACTGAATGCGAGAGAGACTGAAAGATACAGCAGGAAGCAGTGAAGATGCTCAGAATTAAATATGGAATAATAAAGAAGGGCTTCTGAAATAAAAGACATCAAGGGGACAATGAACTAACCAAACCTGCCTCAGAAGTGTTTCAGTCTGAGAGTATATGCAACATCAGCTGCCAGGTCATTAACTAGATGAACACATAATGGATAAGCTGCAGGTTGCGCTTTACTGGAGAGCAATAAGCTCCTTTAAATGACATTAATATTTAACATATATAAAAAGCATTTGTCATTTGCAAATCACTCTATGGAGTAACTGATGGATTCTATAATGAACCCCAGCTCTCAGACTAGGGAATGCAATTCTGGAGAGATAAATACCTGGCCCATACCCAAACCAAGATTCACTGACAGAGATATTATTCTGGCTCAAAAATAGGTGTCTAAGTTTCTGGTCCTTCTAGATTAGATTGCTTCACAGCCTTTAGTATAAAGAAGCATGATACACACAGAGCTGAAAACAGGAGCTGACAACATGGGATGACACTTCTGACTCATACTTACCAATGGTCACATTCCTACCCTGGGTCCACTGTCCACTCCAGAAGATGCAGTTAATGGGTTGAACACAAGTAATGGAAGTATTAAATACCTGGTTGTCATGTGTTGTTTGTCCCTCTCCCCCTTCTTTTAAAGAACTGATTTTGGGGAATTTACCAGCCTCCATAATTTATTGGATGTCTCAGTATACTATATATATATATATATATATATATATATATATATATATACACACATATACATCTATATATGTATATATATACACACATATACACACACATAGATATATATATATATATGTATGTGTGGGGTTTTTTCCCATTTAAGTTGATAAAGCAAGTTCACTTGTAGGTGAGCCTTCAAATATAAAAGCATTTTTCTGCAACACGGCAGATTTATTTCTCATGCCGCAGCACTGAGTTTCTGTGAAAAGCCACAAAACTTTGTTACCACCCAAAATTCCTGTGGGAGAACTTAGCCTTCAGCCTCCTACATGATTTCCTGAGATGTCTGCTCAGACAGACCATCAGTTTTCCTGCCCTACTAACTCCTTTTGTATATACTTTTTCCTCACTGGGAGAAAAAGCACAGTGAAAGTCACATCCTTTCTCTTCGTTGGACTCTGTATTCTTTTGCTGTAGCTAAACTCCATGCACACAGGAAGTGGACTCCTCCAGTGATCTATCAAGGGTTCCCATGGGCTGGAGCGGGCTATACCTGTCATTGAATCATCAAAACACACAATATACTGACAATACCACCTAGGAAGGATGCAAACTCTGAATCACCCATTTAAGGCAAGTAAGTGCATAGGTCTCTCCAGCTGCATTTGTTTCCTGAAATATTTGTTCCTTTTAACTAACTTCTATTTCAATGGTCTGCTCATCATCATAGTCCTTTGTCATTTGACGATTCATCCTTTTAGAAGCTCTACTCTCATCAACATTACATTCTGCATAAGAAGCCTGATCATCTTAGAAGCAGATAAAATGATTACTGATGACAGTCAATAGAATGTAAAAACATTTCAGCAATGTAAGTAGAAAAAATGCATACAAAACTTAAACTGGACATTATTCAAGAGTTATTCAGAACTTTCAAAGCAGAAAAATCTGACAAGCAATAATGGCTTCCATATGCTAGCATTTTGACACTCCGAAAGAGCTCAAGTTTAGCGGAAGAGAGAAACTTCCTACAAGAGAGTATTACCTACATTTTTTGTGTAAGTCAAAATCTGATGTAACAAATCTCCCTTTCTACTCCATCTTAGATTCTGATAAAGCTCAGCCTGCTAGTTGACAAGATTGCCACAGAAATCCTATCTGGTAAAATTTGCTTGATTGTATTCTAAGAAGTGACTCACATTTTATAAGCAAGTAGCAAGAGCTGAAACAAGTTTGACTCTACATCAAAGCCAGTATGAATCATTCTTCCAGCTTAATGGCTCACACACTATCCCTAAGAGACAAAACTGAGACCACAGCTCAAGAAATGATCATTTAATAGTCACAAAGTATGTGGCCAGATAGCTGGTCCTGGACTGAAGGAATCAACATAGGACTCAGCCAGCGAAATTAAAAGATACTTGATAGAGTGGACTGCTAAGTTGCTGTAAGAGTAGTAAAATACCAGCTTCTGTTTACAACTCACTTCTACCATAGGAAAATTTGTCCCAAACTGTAAAGCCAGCGTTAAATAAAAATCAATACTTCCTCACCTCTCCAAAGCACTTAAGAGGTAAGCAGCTGATAGACACAAGGGCCAACAGCAACCTAATTGTAAGGATGTCATGATTTGGCTCCCAGTCAGGTACTCTTTTCATCTGCCCTTTCTCCTTCTTCATGCTCCTGCAGATCCCTCTTTCAAATATGTAGACTATTTCATCTCTGCCTTTATACTCTCCTGTTCTCCCCAGGTGGTTTTCTTCTCCATGGCACCCTGCAGTTACCAAAAGGAGGGCTGACTTTGCCAAGCCTTCCAACACACACCCGTCCTCTGCCAGCCACTGTTCAGTCAGGGCTCAGCCTTGCCTTGCATGCCTCCTGATCCAAAGCAGGTTCAGGACAGGCTGGTCTACTGTCCAAAAATCACCCTGATGACAACAACTGAATGGAGAAATGGGTAAACTCTGAGATCCCAAATTTTCTCATGCTTACTCTGAGATGCTCAATGTGCTCACTTGCTGCTTTTCTGGGACCTTCTAGAGTTGAAGGCAAGGCATTCTCTTAGCATGGGTCTGCCCACTGGCACAGAATGGCTCCTAAGTGAGAGTGCAGCAAAGACCCTCAAAAGTAGGCTCCTGTCAGTCTCAGCAGGGAAAGTGAGCTTCCTTACAAAAAAATCACAGCCAGTAATATTCAGAGACAGCTACAATTCACATACGTCATGGAGGGGCACACAGAACTCTTCACTCCCACCGTTATTTGCTCCTGACATTTGCCCAGCTTACTAAGGGTCTCTCTCATGCCCTCACTTATCCCAAAATAGAATAGAATTACTTTATGGACAATGACTCAATGTAAGTCTCAACTCAGCAGAGTACCAAGAAAAAGAAAAGCCCAGTGGGATCAAAATTCTTCTTCATTTTTGGGCTTTGTTGTCCATAATTTGATTTGTGCATTCTGCTGTGGTAGGTGCCAATAAAAAATTAATCCAAATTCTCTGGCTGTTCGAGGGAGTGCTCAGAATGCCTCACCTAACTGAAATCTGTGCACCTTCTTCAATGTCCAGGAAAAACAATGAAAGCATTTCTGTGCTTGGCACTGGCAAAATATCAGGCTATTCATCTTTTTGCTTAAATTAGAAATATAATTTCCACTATTTACTTCTGGACAGTCGGGAAAAAAGAAGACAAAAAGCTATTTACCTCTACTTCACATGCATATTCTGATCCATCCAGGAGTGTCACTTTGCATTGCATATTTTTCGGTTTCTTGACGATCTTTAGAGGAGACTTGGAAAGTTTGCTAGATGAAGATTTTTGAGAGAGCTTGTCGTCCTCTAGCTGCTGATATTCCAGCTGTTTTACACTTGCAGCAGCAAACTCTTGTTCTTTCTCTGCAGCCTATAGAAACAAAGAAAGATGCTTCTTGAAGTGAGATAAACCAATCATGTCATACAGTACACTGTGCACCCTGCAACCACACTCCTCTCAGCTGTCCATTTTCACTCAAAAATGTGCAGAATACCTGCGAAGGAGAGGCATTCATGAAAATATTTTAAGGCTTTTACTTTTTTCACAAGTACAAAATACCACTTGGACCTCCTGTATTTGTTTTTTCAGTGTGTTGGAAAATACTGAGTAATTGCTAAGTGTTATTAATAAACAGATATTCCAACAGTTTCTTGATATTATTTTGAAGTCCCATCATTAAATCCTATGATGCTTCCACGGTGCCATATGGAATAGAAAAATACCATCAGGTTTGCACTGATTTTGCTGTCAATGAGAAAACAGTCCCTGAATTAGGGCATGAATACCCCTCTAACAGTGTGAATTCGTAGGGGGATGCTGACGTGCCCTGGAGAGCGAAAGTCTTCCAAAGCACCTGAGCAAAGGGTTAAACAAACAGGATGGAAATGAGGGGCCAAACAACTTTTATGTGCAGCCAGCTGGCTAATGGATGATAAGTACAGGATGAGATGCTGAATTTTGCTCTTTACAGATGCCCAGTAAGTCCCTTAGGCTGGCAAAAAAAAATAGATGCTATTTGAAAGACAAATATACTGCAGGGAAAAGTGGCAAGAAAAAAACAACCACGGTCACTTGGGTTTATCTGAGGCTCAAGGCATTTGAAGAGTTACCATGATGCAGCACAGCACATGGTCCTCTCTACATCACTAGATGAAAGCCAGAACTCCTCTACGGCATTTCACCCTTCCTAGCAACAGCACTATGCAGCAGTCATTACCCTTTTCATCAGCTATGTCCCTGATGGACTCCAAACAAAACCTCAACAAGAATGCAGTAATACCTAAGCTAAAGCTTAAATTAAATAAAAAAAAAATCTTTCCGTTATCTCACTACAAGGCAAAAAAACCCCCACCTGCTTTGCCTCTAAATTATTTCAGTGGAATAAGCAACAAGCATTAGTGGAAATGTATTTTAAATTAATCCTCCAAGCCTGTTTCCATTCATTGTATATAATAAACCTTCATGAGAATGGAGCAAATCCATCCAAAGGCTTTAATCTGCTTTGAGACCAGAACAACCTCGCATCACATAACCAGAAACAACAGTGTACTGCTAAATCTGAGGAAACTATCCCTGAGTGATTTCATGAAGACAAACCATAAGCTTCCCCTCTGCCTTGAGGTGAATGGGAAGAAGGGGAATTAGGAGCCAGCTGTGACAGCAATAGCACCAGCTTCCACCAAACCCCAGCAAACTACAAAGAGGCAAGGCAAGATCACATGGGCCTACTTTCTCTGCTAGAGAGGACACAGTGATGGACTCCTGCCCTTCCCTAGGTGGGGAGACCAGTAGAAGGTGGAACTAGAAAGATAAAAAAGCAAGAGCTGCTTTCAAAATCCACCATATCCCCTGAGCCATGGATTTGCTTCCCCAGGAGCAGCCCCACACCAGCTGTCTCCTCCCCCATCTAGCTCCAGCACCAGAAGACTTTCTCCTTCCAGTACTTGGATGCCAGCTCTGTGCCTGTATGTCACAGGTTCTCGCATATCTTCAAAACTGACAGAAGAAGGTGGCATAAAGTATGTCAGTGGATTAGCTGTTCACTGAGTATTGAACACCCACAGCATCTGCGATGAAGAGGGAGAATCTCTCTGGGCTCACAGCAAGGCTTGAGGCCAGCTAACCTTCCACCACCTCCTTGACCAGCTGGCAAGTGGTCCAGGCTAGTGCACTGAAATATAAACAAGACTAAAGATGCCTCCTGCTAGGGCCTCTGTGCAGAGCTGCCCTGCTGTTGATGGGCAGAAGGGTTCTTGGATGATTTCTGCACATTTTGTTAAAAGAAGTCTGACAGGGAAGTTGCATGTGCACATACATAGGTGTAGAAGTCATTCTGGGGATGAAAAAAAAGCAGCATTTTCACATAGAGTGGCTCATGACATTTCTGATGTGAGAGTTAGAACCCCACTCCAACAAAAAAACTCAGAAGAATATCCCAGATGCATGAAATTAACTAATCTTTTTCTTGAGAGAAAAGCCCACAACGACGACACCCATCTATTTACACTTCAGAACCATATTCAGCCTGCTAACAATTTTTGTGAATCCCAATGGACTAGTAATTATTTTCCTTCATAGAAGCACTCGGTATCTTAAGACTACAATAGAATTTTGTTTATTTATAAATATTAAAAAATTATTTCTGATGTTTTTTGTTTGTCAAGGTTCCCGTCTATATTCAGATCAGGAAAATGTGTCTAGGTTAAAGTCAGACAAAAGATTTTCTCTCATTTGTCTGGAGAAAAGAAACACGCCAAGAACTATTAGAGAAGATTCTCCCAAACTATGCTGACATGTTCAGGCATTGAGGTACTTTCAGACTGTATTAAGACTCTTCTTCCTAAAGAAACCTGACATGCTGGAATCTAGGAAAAAAGATTGCCAGTGAAAATCCATGTACACAGTGAATTATTTTGAACTCTGCAAGCATAGCTGCATTTTCTTTTAAATTCTTCTCCAAGACATTCTGTGTCATTATTTTTGCAGCATTTTCAGTGTCAGGAACTAAATTTTAGTGCAGCAGAAGTTGCTTTGTGGTTTGCATTCTTTGAGCATAATCTCTCTCATCTATGACACAATATGGTCAAGACCTTTTGAAGCTGGACCTCTTCTCAAAGGAAGCCTTTGGAGTCACAGGATTCCACAGTAATGATCTTGGATGCTTTGCAGCTTCTCATTGGGGTATGAAGTGATATTACCACACTTGCACAACACATTAATCCCATCTACTTGTGGTGGTTGCTCAGAAATGTTGGTGCCCAACCAACAGACTGGAAGGCAGGCAGATAATTAGACTGCATTACTACACCTGACAGAAAGGACTTATTTCTCTACTAACTGCTAATCTCAGTATGAAAAGGTTCTTCATTAAAGTGTTGGGGTTTTTCAGTGTGGATGACAAAGAAAAGTCACTGTAAGGGATTGGTAATTTAAATCTTTCTTCTCAAGGTTCTCTTGTGATGCAACAGCAAAAATCAACTTCTTCACTACAATTACAGACAGCAAGAGAGAGAATGGGCAACTTCAGTTTTTGGCTGTTTTAATGACACCACTGCAAATAGCTTTGTCTCTTAGTGCTGCATTTAAGTGGTCCGTGCCTGTGATACAGACACTTGTATGTAAGGCCAAACTTCGTGAACGAAGATTTGGTCAGGGCTCTCCCCACGTGGGTGTGCCCTTCCAGCCTGTGCAGTGGATTTTTTAGGTGAGGCTCAGTGTGATACAGACACTTAAGCCACTAGGAAATCGCTGCAGTTGGATTTGGCAGTCTGCATTTGGGTTCAATCTGGTAATCGCAATAGGAAGGTGTCACATATCCCTTTCACTAACCCAGTTTTTCTATCAAGCCTTCTACAGACACCAGCTCACTGTGATCTTCTTTGGGAAAGCAAGGGATCATGCAGGACATGAGAGCATCTCAGGTCTGCAAACTCACACCTCTAAACACAGATGGATACTTATGGTGTCTAAGTTGGGTATTTGAGTGTGTGTGTGGTTATTTTGGGGTTCGGTTTGTTTTGTCTTTTGGGGTTTTTTGATAATTTGTTTTACCTTTTTAAGATGAAAAGAAATTTGAAGTGGGAAGATTACTGAAAATGTCTGGAAAAACACAATACTACTACTTATGCCTAGGACTCATAGAATCATACTTTAAATTAATGACCTTTCTCTTGTGGACAAGCAGCCCTGCCTCTTTTCCCCAAAATAGTAACAGGCGATTTCTGATTTTTTCAGAGACCAAAATTGTCCCAGCGCATGTTGGTGGATGTGGCAGCAAGAACACAGAGGTATCTGGTGGGCAAAGAGTGATGCTGATCAAGGGTTGTCAATAGTAAAAATTGTTAGCAATTCAAAAAACTAACCAGTTCTTCCAATAGCTGAACTTCAATAGCAGTCAAAAGCAATCAAATCCTGCCCTGCTGTCTACTTCTTGAGATATAAGATTTTAGAAACCTGTTTTAATTTAGTCCCAGAAAAATTTGTTCTCCCAAGTATTTAGGCAATGCACCTCTAATAGAGGGAGATACAAAAATATTTTTGTATCTGAAATTGCTTACACTCCAATTTTTTCCACATCAGCACCAAATATGGCCTGTAGCTCTGTGAAAAAAACCTTAAAACTCAAGACCACAGCTAGCCCCAGACAGCTTCTACGAGCACTAGTACTGATCTTAAGAAACACCTTACATCTGCTTGCTTCACCAGCACGGTCTCTCTGAGCCAGGTAAAAAAACAGTAGCCCCCTTCAAACAGTCAGAAATTTTTAAAAGGTGGAGGAGAGGAAAGGAGGAGTTAGACTGATTTCTTCCACTCTCCAAAGGTGAATGTAATCAGATGGGGGTCATAACCTTATGGAGCTAAGGAAGTGATTTGCAGGTACCTCATTAATTGCCTGTCAGTTACCCATGAACCACAATGCCTGTTAATCCTATTGACTGGAAATTATTAACAGGAAGAAGAAAGCAGCCTCCACAAATTTAATAAGTGCAACAATGAACCAAATGGAAAAGCATGCAATAGCTCTTCTGAAGCCTATTACATGAATAGTTCAAGTAATTATAATGCAGTTATTTCAGAACCATGAGAAACTTAAGGGACCACAGATTCTTCAAGGCTCACACATCAGACAAGCAAGCATGAAATCAGTGTTCAGCAGGTGTCAAAAGAAATGAACTCTGAAAACATTTTCAGCTTCATAAAAACTGACACTGTTTGCTATCTAATGAAAATGCAAGATCGAAGATGTTTCCTGCTTAGTTAATGAGACTGCTCTTAAATTTAAGCACTGGAGGCAGAAATACCTGCCACGAACTTCAAAACATTCCGCATGAGAACTATTATTCTTTAAATGCAAAAGGTCAACCAGACAAGACATACAACATCACATCAAACATCCTTCCATGCATATCTGAAATATATATTTCACCTCCTAACATACCAGACTCATTATTTCCCAGAAGCAGTAAGTGGGTACACAGTTAGTTGCGTGCGGTGAGCATGTGTGCACAGGCTCTCTTACCTCCTCCTTTTTCACTGGTGTGCTGTGTGCTGCCACAGCTGAGAACTGCTCGAGTGCGTTTTGATGTTCTTCACTTGGCTGCTGTTGCTGCTGCTGCTGGCCCTGCGGCTGGGCCTCAGCTGCCCCTTGCTGCGCAGAGCTCTCCTGCTGATCCTGCTCTTTATCCTTGGACTCGGAGTCCGATCCCGATTCTGTAGTCATGATTGGTTATTCTGCAAAACAAGGTGAGTAGACCCAGTGAGTACAATCTCATGGCTGTGAATTTGTAAGCTAGGCTTACAAAATGAAGAAAGATGAGAGAGAAAGATTTAATATGCTTAGACTTTCAAGCTAAAGTGGCTATCACACTGGTCCAACCAGAATCCCTAGGAGAGCTTCCCTGGTGCAAAAGACCAGGTCTAAATGCATACATAATCTAAAGAAGAGTGGTTTGCCATAAAATCTTATTCTACATTGTAATACACAGACATTGTAGGACTTATGTTCAAGTTCAATACAGAATATGTAGCTCATCATTCATAAAAGGAGAGCAACACATTGAAAAAAGCTTGTATGACTGAGTGCCCTAAAGCCAACAAAATCCACTGCAGTTCTAAACCATGTGGAAACTTTTGAAACATTCAATCTTTTGTTCTTTACAGTGAAGCCAAGAGGGCTTGACCTCCTCAACATCTGAACTCCCTTTTGGAAATGTACTTGAGTACTTTTGATGCTTCCAGGCAACACATTAATGTTTGAACTCCAAGATCCTAGAGGTCATTTCCAGCCTAAAGGATTCTCTGATTCTGTGTATGCTAGAAACCTCTGAAGTGGGCCCATCACCTGTGCAAACACAGAACTGCCTTTAAGTCCAGTTCTGTTCTCCCCACTTCAGTTCATCTACACTTCTGTCACTTCTTTCTAAGTGGCAGAGAATCAAAAATAAAACAAAAATACTTCCGTTAACTCATTTGAAGTGTTAGATTTAAAATGAGGTGAATAAAACTTTCCTTGAATATAGAGAGTCTGTTTGTATCTAACATTGTCCTGTACTAAATAAAAACGAAAACATAGTAAAGTTCATCAAAATTGTAATTATTTCAATTAAATAGTTTTGTTACAAATAGATGGTTGGCACCCAATTCTCAAACTACATACAGGAAAAGCCCAACTTCAAAAAAATACTGTGATTTTGTATTAAAACAAGGATTTGAAAAAGCAGACAGTGTGCCAGTTCAGCAAAGGGAGTGTGCTTTTATGTTTGTTTCTCATATGTTCTCAGACCTCATGAACTTATTCTTGTGCATTTTGCTTAAGCAACTTGAAAACAAACCAGTGTGCTGCAGTCTATTTCTGTTCATCATCAGGACATGATTTCTTTAACCTGGTAACGATAGCTACTGTGTAATTGTAGGTGACTCCACAGAGTATACATCTGCTAACTCATATGCCAGGAATTCACTATCAACTTCTAGCATACACTACAATGTTTACTAGTAGAAGCAGGTTTATTATAGATCACAAGAAAAAGTAAAAATCTTTTTTTTTTCTTACATGTTCAATAAGTTGAATTGCTTGACAGAAAAATGTTTTACATGAGGCCAGTTACTATTTCCAAACTCACTTATGTATTCTGCAGTTTCTAGGCTAAGCTCTCCAGTCAATACATGTCTCTGTAGAGCACAGCAAGTCACAGCATTCAGCCTGTGCTCAGGTTTTGCACTCCATGTGAGGACAGCGGTGCATGTTCCTACCCCCTGCAAGCCAAAACAGCACAAGAGAGAGGCAGAACTAGAAAGCATACATGGCAGATTTATGCTTCAGGCCACATTTTCAATGTACTAACGTGTGACACACTTGTTTAGGAAGACATCATAAATTTCAACACTCAAACTAGCACAACTGTATTAAAAAACACCTTTTAAAATGTGTTCTTTAACAAGTTATCTTTAGCATCTACAAAAAATAATAATTAACATGGGTCTTAAAATGTGACAATCAGAAAGGCATTCATCTAATCAAACTTCAGCTGCCCATATCTGAGATGGTCATTTTAAACACAGAGGAGGAAAACAGACGTTTCAGAGAACGATTCATCTGACCTATTTTAGATTCCTGCTCTATGCAGAGATAAATCACATAGTAGCACAACTTTGTCCTACTCGCTACAAAGGAAGCCTAAACAAGTTCCTCCAATGTAGATCACACAACCCATCCTCCATGTTCAATTCTCGTAAGCCGTATTTTTTTGTATGCTTTAACTACTAAATTGCAGAACAAAGTTAATCACTCAGAGTTTTCATTTGCCCATGTGTCAAATACATGTGGAACAAACTATTTTTCATCTGATGCTATTGCGGTTGCCTTGCTTGAAAAGCACACAGATCTCCACCAATGTCCCAAGTTTTCCCCAACACCATGTTTTTCACAAGTGTATGAATATATGAAATGCGAAGTAATAAAATAATTATTTCAATAAACTCAAACTATGTACTCAGTTTTCTTTTCCAGAGACTATGAATTAGGAAGTAACCAAAACCTAACTGACAGCTACAAAAATCATTGATCAAAGAGCACCTATGAACAATACAATATCTAATGCATAAAAGTTGTAGTACCAAGTCTTTTCTTCCCCTTCTTGATATGAGTTAGGACAGTGTAAATAAAACGTAACTACTATACTTGCCATTTAGAAAGAGGTCTCTATAGCATAGAATTGCCAGCCAAGATGAATATAAAGTCTGTCTTCCTTCAGCTGCCATGACCATGTCTCTGAAAGCTCATTTTTGCACCCTATGCAGGTTCTATCCTAATGACCATTTGTATCCTGGCTGTTTGTGGGCATGGAAACACAACCATTTAAATTAGTCCCATAAACCACAACTACCACATGTAGTATGAGATAAAAACAAGTTTTATTTTTTCTGCCAGTTATAATTTTGAATCTCAGGGAACAACAACTGTGGTTCTTACACTCTTCTGGGACATTCCCGCACAAAGCGTAGCCTTACAATACTGAATTACTCTCCAGGACTGGTTTCCTCTCAAGTTCCATGAGTCCTTGTTCACTTCAAGAGTGATTTGTTCCAAAACTTTGTGTGCATTATCAAATTTTTTAGTATGAGATTCCCTGGATACAATATTACTGTCATTAGTCAGACAGCAGATGGATTTTGTTAACCCAAGGTTACCCATTTGCAAATGTCTTTATTTCCCCATGTATACATGTTTAATAACAAAGAACAAAATACTATTCATTTCATGCTGATGCTGTTATCTTACACGTGAAAATAGAAGCAAAGCAAACCCACTGTGAATCCAATTTCTTACAAACTCCTCAGATGACTGTATAGTTAAGATTTATCTCATTCTATCTAGTGCAGGTTGAAAATACCTAAATTACAAGACAGAAAACAACATTCCTCTCTCAGTGCAAACCCATGGTTTGTTTTGCCTTCCTCTACAAACAGCTGCTTATCCACATGAACTCTGACAGCATTTCATTTGTTATAACCAGCACAACAACCCCCCTAGGAAGAGGTAATTTCACTCCCTAGAAGAAATAACACTAATCTTAAGAAATTCACCAACATAAAATATTACTGTACCTTTGTTTATATGGAGCACACCTGACAGAAGAGCTAGTAGTGCCTAAACATTTATCAAACATGTAGCTGGCTGAGAATTTCTTATTCTTATTTGATTAGTTTATTTACTATACCTGGCTATGTACCAAACCCATGACTTCTAACGTGAATTTCAGTACAGGAAGAAAGAAATCACTGAAGTTCCTTAAACCTTTTCTGCTGCCAGCACAGCCTCCATATCAAATTCCCCTTTCCAGCAAACAGAAAACAAGCCAAGGAAAAGAAACTTGGAGCATTACCTTGTACAAATGAGGTAATACTATGCAAGACAGATGTGCTCTTGGATAGCTACATTTTGGCTTACAACTCAGTGTTTAAAGATTCCAAAAGATTAGCTGATTTCAAACTTAACACAGATGCTGTTAATACTGGATAGTATGACGCTAAAGTAAATTCGGCTACAAAATTCAATCAGAATGAAAAATCAAGTCTTTTGATTAAAAGGTGGGGTGAAAGGCCCAAAAATAGCTTATTTTCATCTACTAATAAAATATTAAGTTAAAAATGTATGTACTTTTGGCAGTGTAAAGTTTTAAAATATAAGTGTTTAAGTGCTGCAGATGAACAGGTAAAAGAGTATAAATATTAATATATTATCAAGGTATTAAAACACAACTTCAAAAACCAACATAAAATTTAAAAATAATTTTATTAGACAAAATCACAGAAAATAAATCTTTTTTTCTACCCTTACACTATACAAAGACATTACACAGGATTACCAAAACTGCAAAAAATCTACATCCTAAAACCTTACAGCACACCTAGACCTAGTTACTTTCAGCAACCAACCTATTAAACACCTAATTTCCTTTTCTCCATAAGGGAACCAAAACCATGTTGTCTTCTATGTCACCTGGTCCTCTCCAGCAAGTGACAGTTCCAACCTACTGTACATATTCATACATTTGAATACTTATTTGACACCCTACCTCCCATTCTCAAAGCACAGATCTTCTGTGTTGCATCTACAGAGCAAAAAAATTCACAGCTAATTGACAGCAGAGTCCAGTTTAATTAGCCAAGCAGTCATTAATAAACTTTTATTTATACATAAATACAAGCTAGTGAATATATATGCTATATTAAGCAAACAGAAATCACATTAGAGAAGAAATTAATTCTGAATAATTGTGATGTAATGAGAAAACAAAATTGAACCAAGTATAATTAAATGAACTATACATAGTCACTATTTCCTGCAATGCAAAGATTAATGATTTACATTTAAATGCTTCTTTGATCAAATTAATTCTCTTTGTGGAAAGTTCTCCTTTCATTACAGTAATTTCTGAAGATTGTTATAAATCTTTGCAAAGGTCCAAATTTGGAAGTTATGCAACAAAATAATGATTTCATACTTCAAAAATAATGTTCTGCATAATGAAAGACATATTTATCCAATAATGACAAGATGCTGATGAGAAGAGCATATGGAGAACAATATTGCTGCAATGAGCAGGAACAGAAATGCCAATGTATGTTTCAAGAAAAGAGTACACACCGGAATGCCAACTTCTAAGCTTGAAATATAAACTGTTTTCATCAAACTGCCTGAAGTCTCAGCTCACTCTATTCCAGTTGTGATCCTTTTTAGGAAAACAACCATTTTCTGTTAATCCTCTTTAAGTTGGATGAGTTTTACCCGCATGTGCAGGAGGACACCAAGCCACCAAGGCAGGGTCCCCAGGAGTTAAAACTGGCTTTTCCTTGACCCATCACTGTCGTTCAGTGCCAGCCTGGCCTTACACAGGAGGTGACTCCCTGGCACTACATTTACTCTAGTTGATATCAACAAGCCAAAGTGACTGCAGAGATGTGTCCTGAATGAACATGGGTGGGAAACCGCTCTAAAAAGGTCAACTGGGTGCCCCCTCCCAACTGCATGCTCCTGTCACTTCTCTCATGCCAGCACCAGTGTAATCTGAGGGGCCTGGAGGCTCAGCTGGGAAGGCTTAACCTCCCTAGCTTGGAGAGGGGGAAGCAGAATCTCTCCTTCCAGCATCAGTGGGTACCCTATTTGTTTGACATGGCTGTAAGGCTCCAGCACAGCAAGTACAACCCTTAGTCTTCAACACACAAACACATCGGCTGTACTGAGAGTTTAGCATTGCACCTTAAATATATCCATAGACAGCACAAAAGCATTAGAGTCAGCACATTAAAAAATCATGAAAAGAAAGTAAAAAACAGTCACAAAGACAGTAACAAGAGGAAGCCCAAGAAAGATGCTGAGCATCAGGATGAGGCACCATGGTGCCAGCAAAGCATGTTACAGGTTAAATGACTTAACAGATGTGGTGGCACCAGACATGGGCCCAAGCACAGGTGCAGGAGGGAGACTGGTCAGAGGGCAGGGAAATGTTAGCCAACAACAATAAAAAAGGTTGCTTGGTGGAGCTATAAGACAAAGCATGAGTTAAAATACTAGTTTGGCCTTCTAGAAAGGTGCATGATAAAAATTTATTTAAAGTTTCTTAATGAAGATGAAAGAAGGAAAACCAGAGGTAATGAAGGAGTCATGTAATCCAGAGGAGATGGAGAAGACACCTTAAAACCACCAGACACACCCTTCAGAGGGGACAAAAAAGTGATTGAAGATGTGAATTACCTGTCAGGACCTAAAACTCCCCGTTCCCAGGCACCTGTATGGCAGCATCACCAACAAATGAAAATTCAGCTGAGTGTTTCTGGAGAGATTATCCTTCACCTAGCAAGGCTGGACACAGAAAGTTTCAGAAGCTCTTAAAGGATCTGGGAAGGGAGGGAATATACCAAAAAGGGATTGTACATCAAAGCAGGACCAAGGACATATGACTCAGGTATGAACGTAAAATGAAAAATAAGGACTAGGTTGCAAACTGACTTAAAATCACCAAGAGCTGTTGCAAAGAATAAGGGAGTCTATAAATACCTTAGAAAGAAAACCAGGCCTGTTAGAGAACATGAGAAAGGATGAATTCTTCAGTGCCTCATTTCACAGCAGTTACTTGGGACCAGATAATGGGGGCACATTTCATTTGACACAGAGGATGTGCAAGCACAGGCTGAATGGAGAAAGGAAAGAACAAAGCAAACACACAAGTCAGCCAGGTGATTTCAAGTCAGACGAACATGGCACCCAATCTTAAAAAGGAGTCAGAAAAGCCAGAAATTACAGTATACTTTTAATACCAAAGTTAGGAGAGCACACTGTTAAAGGATTTCCAATTCTGTAAAAACAATGAGATTAGGAAAAAGCCAAAACAAATAGCCAGCACTAATGTATCAAAAAGTCATGTCAAACTAGAGTACTGTCTTTCTTGCTGTCTCTGACAGAACATCTGTTCCAACTGATAAAATGGGAGTAGAGTAGTACAGATGACAGAGCCTATCTATAGAAAGGCTTTTAAAACAGCCCCACTTGACTTTTCCATGCATGAACTACAGAAATAGTTTATACTATTACAAGGAAAAAAAGGAGGGGGGGGAAGGTGTACAAATTACTAAAACCCCCTAAACTGTAGCCTACAGTTATCAGCACCATGATAACAATCTGTGAAAATTTATTGACTGGCGAATCACAGCCATTTGAGAATAAATGAAGGATGGAAGAGTGTCTGATCCATGCTCAGCATCAAACTGGGGAGGTTGGGATACGCTGCTGGCATCCTCATCCCGTTTAAAGAAGAGAAAAGCAGTCTGACAGAAAATCATATATATACTGAATTTGACTACATTCCTGTAAGAGTAACAGCAGCAGCAGTGGAGACCTCAGAAGTGAAAAGTGATGAGGAAGATATGGGTTTGGCAGCAAGAATGAAGCAACTTGAGGGTCTGAAGTCATGTGTTAAGCAAGACAAATTTCTGTGGAAAATAATGCTGGAGCTGTTCTGCCTTCTGCAGCAGCAGGGAAAAGTATACAGCACACTGAACTTCAGCCTGCTATTCACATTTTTTGAAAAACATGCATTAAAGAGTGTCAAGAAAGGAGCAGGAAGAAAAACAGTAGCTTTTGAAAATGTGATCTGTGGAAAAAGGTTTAAGGAGCTGGATTTGTTTACTCTGGGAAAGGGTAAAGTAGAAGGAGCTGATAAAAGCCTTGCAATACATACAAGCTTCTTGCAGACAGAAATTAATCAAGCATTTGCTAACCGTGGAGCAAAAACTTGATTGGCATCGAACGGGATTTAGAGTAGATGGCATATCAACTATAAGGACAGTCAAGAAAAGGTTATCTATAGCTGTGTGAAGCCATCACGGGACACTTATGTACAGGTAAAAAAGCGGCAGCAAATTCTGTTTGCAACTCTATAAAGCATGACATACTAAAATATTTTTGATTTTGCTACCCCTTACATTTGGGTTGGTAACTCTGAATTCACAAAATGCATATATTTGATTCTGTTTCAGAGCACCCAGATGCACAGGATAACACTTTTATTTCCTGTTTACCTTTCATTTCTATGATTCAGTGAAATTACCTGGGTCTATTTTGCTCTCTGGATGGGTCTCTTCCCACCTCAATAAAACCCAGAATCACTGCCATTTCTACTGTCCTTCCTGCAAGGTTTATGAAGAGTATGACTAACTGGGTTTCCTGAAAACACCAGATCATCTTTTGGAGGTCATAACACCAAGAGCATTCCAAGGCTACCCTAATTTCTGAACAGGACAAGAAAAATCAGGCCACCATAACACATTTTGGCTCATTTTTTCCTGTCCTGCTGATCCAAGCAGCTTTCCCCATGGGCAAATATGGACTTACCAGAGGAAGAAGAGAATTGCGTTCTCCCACTAAACTCTCTGTTCAGGTCTGCAGACATACCGTGCAGTTGCTGCTACACCTTTCGTGCATTCAGAGTTGGGGCTGGCTCAGGCTCCCCCTCACCCCTACTGCCAAGATTCATCCAGCAGCTCCGAAAGCAGGCTGATCACAGCCAGTGCTCACGCCAGCTCCCGCAGACAGCTCCCATCTGGAGGAGCACATACACACGAGCTGGCAAACACAAACCTTTCTGTGAATGCTGCGTGCAACTGTAGAAGTGCACAGTGATTAAACCTAAACCTGACAGTTATTTCATTCATTAAGAAAATAACAACCAGTGTCACCACCAGAATAGAAAAACCCCACCAAAACCCCAAAAGGTAAATGGGGAACTCCTGAGAAACACAATAAATTGCTGCTTATAATAGACTTCAGCAAAGCATCTGCTCACCAAAAACCTTTAACCCACATAAATACTACAATTGCAGGAAAGTAAGGGGAGCCAGGAATAATACACAAATAACTTAATAAATACGTATGGTGAAAATCAACAGGGAATTACAGGAGTAGGCAGATGTGAAGAGGAGGAGAAGGAAATGAAGGAATTGCTAGTAGAGACTACAGCAGCATCCAACAGATGTTGGTCATCAGAGAATTGCTTAGAAACACCCTCAACTTCAACTCGTTCCTCATTTCATGTAAAAAAAAGCTAAGCAAAAAAAGAAAACCAACAACCTCACACTAAAGCTGCTTGTAGTGCTGTGATTACAACCAATTGATAAATATTTCATTCAGAAACTAAAAAGGTAAGAAAGAGCCTTCAATGGGACACCCTGATTTTCTGCAGACAAGTGATTTTGATTACTTGGGTTACATTTACATTAAGTTTTGACCTTTCTAAATTGTTCTGGAGCCAAATATTCACATGGGGCTCTCTGTGCATCACTCGCTATTTAAAAGTTACATTTAATGTCACAGAGGCTGAGTGTGCTTCAGGCATCACATCATTAAAGTTCATATTCTCTCATATTGAGCAGAAAACAGAACCAATTGAAAATTAAAAAAAAAAAAAAGAATTGCACGAGTTGCTGACACATGGCAGGTGTGCTACATTATCACACTACCCTCAGGCCAAAATACTGTAACACCTGTGAACAATATTTTCTGTTTCATATCCTACCTAAATAGACTGTGCTCCAGTGCTCCCAAGCTGGTGACCTGCCTAACCTCACAGAAACAAGGGAATCAGACAGGTAAAGTACAGATCAGAGCACCAAGCCCATTTCCTCCAAGGGCTTCCGACTCCATCCCAGCAGACATTTATCTTTCCAGTTCAGATGATGGAAAAACCTACTAAGTAAAACAAAATTAACTGTAATTTAAAACATCAACCTGACTTTTCTGATTCCCTGGACATTTTAAAAACTGGAATTCAACAACAAAACCAGTTGTTTTTTGCTTTATTTTACTGAATAGTGCTTGAAAAAGCCACAAAGGACTGCTCACTGATGAATGAAACCCTTCCCAGCCTATTACTTGTAAAAGCAATATAGTATTGTAATTTTTTGGTGTTTTTTTTTTTTCAGTGACTGGATATTTTCCTCCATTTTTATGGTTTGGAATGGATTTATTTTTACAGTTCTGTAGCTTTTTCTTCAATCCAGCATGCTTCAGAGATGGAAGAAAGGAAGCAGAGAAGACGAGCATTTTGTAGTCAGCTGACTAACACCTCTTTCAGCTGGCCACAGCCATTTCCCTTGTCCACTGCTATTCTGTCCCAGCAAGACACACATCAGCACTGCAGCTGCAATCTCTGCTCCCAGCCACATTCAGGTTCACAGGCACTGCCACCCTGCAGCACACACAGCTTCAGCAGGCAACATAGTTTTCCATAAACCTCCCCAGAACTGAGTCTTTTAAGTTTTTTAAAGGGGTCATCAATCATTTCTTTGTGGAGGCAGACATATGACACAGGTCATGGAAGGCAAGGCTCTTGAGCAATGGCTTCCCCACAGTATCCCAGAGCAGCGCCTGCTCTGCATCACTGCGGAGCTCCAGGTGCTCCTGAACACTGGATTAAAACAATTGGTAAAACCTCAAAAACTAAGGCAGACACAAAAGGAAGAAAGAAGTCATAGGCAGCAGAAAAAAAAAACCCAAAACAAAACAGAAAACCAAAGAGGAACCACCCTGAATCCATTCTGAGTCCTAGTTAAATACAGGCAGCTCTGTGTGAGGAGAGCCAATGTGCTGAGGGCTGGGGACAAAAATACTCCTACTCCATCTTTCTTCCCCTCCCCCACCCCCATACTAACACTTACTTTACATCCATTTTTTCAACTTTTGAAGGCTCTGAATTGGTCTGATGCAGTAAGGCTACATGAGGCATCATTGTGTGTTTAGTCATAGCACATTTTGTTTTTCTGAAATGGATTATTCATTTTACATTTAATCTCATGAGTGTTCATGTCAGTTTTTAATGTAAATCACATCCTGCAATATCAAGTAATAGACTTTCAAGTTTGGAGCACCACATCAGGAAACCAGCAGCTCCCCAAATTAAAATCTTGTGAGTCTAAACAACCAAACCCGCCGCATCAGACAGCTAGCTTTTTATACTTAAACTCTTCTGGGATCCCCATGCTCCCCAGAGCTTTAATTACCTGCTACAGATTACAAAAATGCTCTTCATTTGGCACCAGCAGCTAGCCCATGACACCTGTGCTCCAGGTTACACTGGCACTGCAAAAACATTCTCCCAGCATCCTCTGGAAATGCGGTCCAACATGCTCACCCCCAAAACTGAAAGGCACATACTAGCAGTCGGCCCTAATGCCTCATAGCCACCAGCTGTTAAATAATGTGTTGGATGCAAACCAAGATCTGAGGATGGTGTGGGAGCAGGGACTTCTAGGAATGAATTGGTCAGAGTGGAAAGGCATGGATGACAAGATTTATGGTGGATCCAGGCATCTGTAGGATGATCTCACCTCAAAACAGAGAGTAAGCGGGATTGTCTCCCAGCTTCAGTTACACTTTGGCTACATGCTTTAGGCCTGTGTTAGTTACACATTTCCAAAGCACAGGAAGCTCACACATATGTTGTCCCAATGCATACTAGTTAAGTCCTAAGGGTCCTATGCATGATGAGCTCTACACAGTATAAAGAACAAGCTTTCTGTATCTTCCTGTAACATCCCAATAAAGCCAAAATCTTTCACCATCTGTGCAGCTAAACTACAAGGATTTGCAGACCAGCATCCAATACAGCCTGACAAAGAAAATGGCTATCTTTAAATAGGCTCTAACCCTTTTTGCCTATTAAACCCCGAAATGCTCTACATACAGCTACATAGTAATTACATTATATACTCCTGACCCAGTGTTTTGCTGGATTATGCTGTCTCTGAAGACGGATGTCACCAGATCTGCCAACTCCTCCACGACGTGTATGACCTTCTTGGAGTTCAGACACATAGAAGTGACAGCAGCTCAGAGAGGACAAAAGGGTTTGAGGCAATGAGGACAGACAGTTGGCTTGAAGTGTCCCCACAAGACAGTGGTCGGAAAAATGTATGAGGAGGTAAAGAATAAGAAAGAAGAAAGTTACAGCAATGCAGCTTAATCACAAAAACTAAGAGTGAGAGGGAATGGACACACTCTTGCAGCATAAAAGAGGAAGAAAAGCTCTTTGCAGCTTTTAAATCACTGAGTTTTCAAAAAAGTCAGTCAGGTAAATCTATGTTACTCAACAGGAATTAGGCATTTAAAATAATAATAAAAAATCTATTCTGTATCAGGATGATAATTTAAAAGCAGAAGTGAAGGTAATTAAGCTAGGTGCTGCTATTCCCTAACTAAGGCACAAATGACTTTACAACCTGAATTATTTTCTTCCCTACATGCTATTCCTTATACATATCTCTGTTAAATGCTTGATGGTCTATTTTTAAGGCTAGAAACCACAAATTTTGTAGCTACTGAAAAATCCAATCTACCTTAATTTAAGGGAGAATCCTGCAATTCAGAAACAAAGTGAAAGACTTTGATACCTTGATACCACACCCAATTCAGTGTGCTGAGTTTCAAACTTGGCTCACGTGCTAACCATCTGTAAGTGCCCAAATCAGTGAAACAAGTCCATGAACAGTAACTTTTTTCATACTTCCTCCTGGTGTTGTACAGGACCCACTACAAGACTCTCCTGGCAAGTGACAAAGGACTGCTGTGCATTTCTATCTAATGATTATTTTACGCCAATTCATTTTTTTCAGTACCCTCCATGTCACAGCACATAAAATCCAACTTAATTCCACATTATGCAGTAGTGTGGAGGAATAAAAAAGAGGTAACTGGGTAACCATCTCACTTCTTACTGGTAAGATTTGCCAAAGAATTTATATATAATTTCAGAGTCTAATGTATCAAACAAATTTGATAACTCAGTGCACAATTCAAAATTCTCAGGAGCTAATTAACACTCAGAAAATACAGTGTTACATCATAAATGGTGTCTCAACAACCAAAAATTTCTTCTAGTAGCTATGCCTGATACTAGATTAAGAACGGAGTTGCATTTCACCTCTCCTTCCCTTGTTCTGCTCAATCTGCAGTCTGTTTTCTGTGGGGACACAAATCTCCATGCCAATATTCTCAGGGCCATTACATCTGAACTAAAAAATGAATGAGGTAATCCACCCCCTCCCTGGATGTCATGAATGCCCCAGGGAAGCAGTACCCTGCAGCTGGGCTCAAACCCACTCTGCTCTCTGTCACCTTCATTACATTCATGTGTTTTACCACAGCTGGGGCCACAGAAACTTTATCCCTAAGAAATTGTTTTAAAGGTTTGCACTGAAACAAAAAAACTACTAATTCTTCTTCCAAATCCAGAACAGCATTAATTATCCCTACAGCAGCAGTCATCAGTTTTTTGGAGACAGCCATGCAAGCACGCCAAAAGCATCACTGACAAATCAAGCACATCAGATACGTGCTGGATCCTAATTAGGGGCTCGGCTTGTGTACTGACATCAATGCTCCACAGTCCCCTTCCCAGTTCCCCTTGTCTGAACTCCACCTTGTATATATTTATGTCACCTGTTACCAAAATCCCACAATGCTGAAGTTTCCATGTTCCCCACAGGCCATTTATTCCACTGATTCCCTAGCCTTACTGTTTAGGAAAATTTTTCCAATGTCTGACCTAATTCTTCCTACTTGAAATGTAGGCACACTCCTCCTCACCCTGACAACAGTGGATGTGTAACATGGCTCTGCAATTTGCTGTTAGTCCCTCAGACCACTCTCTGCCTCTTCTGGCAAATCCTATATTTAGTCCTCTCTGAGGCTCTTTTTCCCCTCCTCCGTTCTCTTTCCCATCAGTCCACCTCTTACCTGAGCAATAGCATCCAAAGCCTACTTTCAGTTGAAGATCAACGGTACTTACTTGTTCTGAACAGCTTGCAAGGATGGCTTTATCCCTGAAAACAATACTCCTCTTTATATTTCCTGCTAGCAAAGAGTTCAATATTTACATCATATTATGACAATTATCAGCTTAAGTTTTAACCTTTGATCCATTCAAATTCCCACACTGTTTTCTCCAAACTCCTGCCTAAAGATCTCCCAAGTGGAAGATAACTACCCTAACTGCATTATATTCAACAAAAAGTAAGGAAAAAAACATTACTAGGTAAATATTATCTGATTTTTTTCAGTTTATACTTAAAAAGTCCCTTCTGTTATGCTGGGTATCATTCAAAAAAGTGAAGTATTTATTACTATACAAGATCCAGTTCCAGTGACAGAGTGCACATAATTTATATTAGAACAACTGCAGCTCCCTGGATCCAAACTATATTCACACCATGGTACTTTCTCATTTATTAAAATATTAGGGAGTACCAAATGGAAACAATTCCAATTTCACCTGTAGCTTCCATCCACTGCTGCCATATGCACTCCAGCTCCTTGACAGGTCATTGGGGCATTAGCAATTCAGCTAGGCTGACCCCCCCACAGCACATTTGCTGTAGTGGTTTCACAGGAGCAGAGGACATCTTCCAAAAAACACAGGAACTTGACATTCTTGCCCATTTTCAAGAGCCTTGGGGCCACTAAGGTGACCTGAGTGGCAGTGCTGGCAGTGTCGTAACTTATTAATAAATTGAGAGCAAGCTCACATCTGCTAGGAAGGGAAAGTCTAGTCTACCTTTTTTTATGGTCTCTAGCTGAGTCAAGCACATTAAAATATGTATTACTTCTGTCTACCTGTCACTTCTTGTAATATGCTTAGTGAACCCATGGCTGCAAGCCAGAGCCCAAACTGTTTCAACACAAACAGTGCTATTGGGGAAAAGTCATCTGCAACAGAAGTCTCAGGTTCCTTTCAGTATGCTGGCAAATGTTTGCCTCTATTCTTACCAAACCAAAAGTTAAATGGTGAGGAAAGACTGCAATTTCAGATTAATCTGGGAATCAAAATACACTCATGAAATGAACTACATGCTCAGCTTCACCAAAGAAAAAAATCAAAAGACTGATTGAGCCTGATTCCTTTAAAAAGTATTTTAAGAACAATTTTGATATTGATTTCTCAAGAGGGAACCAAACCCCAGCCTACATTACACCACAAAGGAGAAGATTGTCTCTGCCTACCTTTGGTACCAGCAGTAAATGTGCCATGGGGACATGAAGCCATGAAAAAGGCTGACAGGCCAATATAGGATACTGCTTTGTTCCAACCAGTTGCTAGACAATGGCTGGCATTCAGACAACTGGAAACTTGCAGAGAAGCTAGTTCAAGCTGGCTTAAGTGGATGCAAGTGTGGACTTGGATACTGAGGAGTTTTTGGGAAGAAAAGCAGCTTGCAGTATTTCAGGGTGGAGTTCCCAGACTTTCTTTTTTGTCTAATCCATTAGTATTAAGTAAGACCAGGAACATGGCAGGGTCATCTGTGCCCAGAACTGCATCTAAGCCTCAGAATTACAGCTGAAATAATGGGTTTTCCAAGTTGGGTGGAAGAAGGGAATAATCAATTGGGGAAAAAAAACCCTAAACCAATACCACCCAGAAACCCCAGCAGCCTCCAGCCTGAGCAAGTTAGGGATTTCTCCTCTTGTTCACACGCAAGCATACGATCAAGGGCACAACTTCCAAAACACACATATTTGAGGTTCTTCCCCATTTCACCCAATTTATAATCTTTCATAGTCTTATAAAAGCATGCTGCCTTCAAAAAGATGAAGATTCTTTTTATTTCTTATTATTTCCTCTGCAGTTCAGCTGACATAACCTTAAGTAAAACAGGTTCAAATATGCAGTTTCACCATCCCTGAAGTGAGCTCTATTTTATTAGGGCTTTTTTCTTTTTTCCTCTTCTTCCACTCTCACTTCAGAAGGGAGGAAATGCCTGCTGTGAATTCTTGTCCAGCATTTTAAATACCACATGAAGCGCCTTCTTTCCAATGTGAGACTGCTTCCCATGACCGGAAGCTCTCCAAGAACAAGAGATGTAAACACCTCTGTCCCTCCTCCATGAGTGGGAAGCAGCTGGGCCAGAGAGGGAGCCCACGGGCCTTACATGCCACAGCACCCACCCAGCACCCATGATCATGCCAGCAAGGACAGAAAACATCATCAGCTGATAACCAGCCACTTCACTAGACCACTCAGTTCCAGCTGTAACCAAAACTGGTAAGCACCCAAAAGCTACCAATTTTTTTATATGAAGATCATTCAGTTATTTTCCAAGCAGCTAACCATACTACCTTATATATCACAGCCACACATTCATTATGGAATTAAGTGCAGAAAAGCTAAGTTATTACCTCTTTGCAACAACCTCGGTGTTGTAACACCCACAAGTCTCATAGGAGACAGTTCTGTAGCATATTAAAATAAATACATTTTTGTGTTCTACAAGGTTTCATTGTCAAGGAAGATCATGTACAGCTATAAATCTATGAAATGTACTATAAAGAAATGCCACAGGTACAATCAGTTTGATTGTAATAGAGAAGATGATTCTCTTAGTTTATTCATACAATGCCCAGGCCACAGCACTCTGTAAGGTACAGCAGATGCTTTACTGCAGCTGAATAAAAGGCCATTTTAAAATTCACATACAACAGGGATAAACCCAAACTTATCTATATAGACTGTTATGCTTCAATATAAGAATAGAGGCACCAAGTCATAACTGCACATCTGTTTTAGACAAAAAGGCTGGACTTCTGGTTTGGTTTGGAATTTGTGGGCTGGTTGGGGTTTTTTATTGCCTTTGGGTACTTGGGAATTTGTTTCTTGGGTGGTTTTTCCTTTCTTTTTTTTTTTTTTTTTTGAGGGGGGTGGGATGCCCTTTGGTTTCTTTTTCCCCAAAAGATGGCTCATGTTATCATTCTTTGTTCTCTCACAGGACGACCTCTGGTTACTGTAGCATGTTACAAAGCCAATTCTTTAAGCCATGTATGCACCCAGCAAGCTTAAGTCTTGCACAAAACCCTTCCACCTATTAGTCATTCAAACAAAATTTATATAGTGAAAAACCTGTGCCATAGAAGAAAAAAAACCTTCTATTTTGCTATTTTCAGAACAGACTGAACATACTTGAATGAAAAAAATCTGAGCTCAGTTCCTACAAAAATGACAGAAAGGGAAGACTGATTCAGCCATAGCACCATGTTGGCTGTGCCATTACTAACCTCGGCAGTGGTGCCTGACCTACGCAACAGGATTTATAGGCACCCTGAGCAGATGCTGGACTATTTCCCAGTTTATCACTTTTAAAGGCAAAATGATCTGGAATTTTCCTTCAAAACACTGTTGCAGCACTGCAACACAAGCTACAGCATGTTTACAAACCCTACACACCATAGCATGGGTTTTTGAACTTGTTTTAATTCACACTTCCTGGCAGGCACAGGCAGAGTGCTCTATGGGACCAGAGCAAAGCCAATGCAAAGCATGTGGATCTCAGGGCCTCAGCCCAGACGTTTCACTGTATGGATCTCTTTCTCTCAGGCCAATGCCACTCACCTAATGAGGACATGGGTGTATGCTTCTCTCCTGGTTTATATTTATCCCTGGCCCAGGTGCTGTTTTCCACCAGTGAACACAAGCTCACCTGCGCTGAGGACTCTGAAACTAAAGAATTTTTCCCCAATTCTACACATATTTCTTCATGTGTGCAAGACGTTGAAGTGATACAAACTGGGTTCACGTGCCAAGGGACAATGGCCGTGAGTTTTTGGATGTTCAAAGTCAGCATATGTTTAGCCTTACACTTACGTTCTATATGTGCTTTGCCTCCCTGAAGCCTAAAGCACAGCGGTCATAACATTCAACCCTTCTGTTAACACTTTCCTTAATCCCTAACTGACTTCCCATCCTATAATTAAACTTTCCAGCTGTCACACTCAGAGATGACATGTCTACCCATCATTTATTTCTAAGTAGTCCCTAAAAAGCTCTTTTTCTGATTTCCAAGACCATAGGCTAGGACCAAAGCCTCTTACACTTAAAGGTTTTAGACTAAAACCTTCCATTTGCTTACAAATTCTAGCATCTTTTACTAGGGAAATTTAAATGGCAAAGTAGTATTATCTTAGTAATTAAAGTAATGCATCTTTGTAGTGCCAATAAGTGGAATGCAAAGAGCTTGAAAACTGATGGATAAACACGTGTTTACACATTTTGTATGGAAAATACACTAGGAAGAGCTGTGAACAGGAACTCTGTGACAAAAGAATTAAGATTTGGAAACACCAGAACAGAAGGAATAAAAGACCTAGTATTTTACTTTAGATTGCAACAGCAAATTGGGGTTAGCACTTCACTCTTGAAAAATGTGTTTCTCACATTCATGTAAGTGATTATTTGAACAGCAGAGCTGGTTGGCAACATTTTCGTCTGGTGCTATTCTTGCAGTATTCAAGAGGACTTGATATTTTATGAGAAAATTACTAGCTTCACAGTTGAAAAAGGAAGAGAGAGATGTCTGAAGCAAATGCTGTATTTTTTGGTGACATGACATAACAAGACCCTGAAGCAGCAGAACAAAGCAGGTTGGGGCAGTGTAACACCCAATGCACACACAGCCTGGGCTTCAGGAGACACATCATATACAAGCCCTTCAGATCCAGGGCAAGACAACCCCACCAGACAGCCATAAAACCCTGTTACTTTTGTGAGCCCCAAATGTCGTGGACATCTGCTGAGTCTCCACAAAGCTCCCTCAACCCAAACCTGAAGGCTGGAGAACCATGCACAGCATCCTCAATCACAGAGCTCTGCAATTCCACATAACGCAAACCAGGAACCTACATCTTCAAATACTATCTGTTATAGAGTAGGACAACATCTGCTTGACTGCTGAAGCATTATCACTGCAAGCAGGCTCCATTCATAATACAACTGGTAAGTGTTGACTGGCAATCCTGACAGTCCACAGCCACCACATCACCTGCTGATAAAGACGCAGAGATGTTTAGGATCAGAGACCTCTGTGTCACCCTCAACATGCTTAGGAGTCACAGCATGCTTTGGCTTTGCCTTTTTCCTCATGTGGCTGATAAAAATTGAGTGCTTAGATCCAGCCTTCCTGTTTCTGAAACTGTGGGCTGCTATCATAGGGTAGGGAGGCTGGGAGTTACGTGCTTTTTAAAAAAAGTGAGGCACTTTCAGAAAAGGAATGCATTGGTTTTTAGTGTTATCCCAGTGGTTGAGGTTAACCATGTAACAGTAAGGTTTTAATGTATTTCAATAACTGTGCAGGATTTATCAACTACCGTAAGGCTATTTTTGTAGGCTACGAGGAGATTAATCATTCAAGTTTTTGTCAAGTCTAAAAGCATCACTACTCAGCAAAGAGATCATGGCAGACAGGTGCAAAAATTCAAAGCTTGGGCAACTATGGCTTGCTCCTAGCAGCAAGGCAAGAAAGGTCAACATTTTAAGCAAAAATGAATACACTTTCAGTTCTATCTAAACTATGGGTGAAAATTTTCTCCCTCCTTACATTAAACATATCATTTTGAGGGTGAATTTTGAACAGCGCATGACACTCTTAAGCTTCAAATACGTATGTGTTGAGAGGTTAGGAGAATGTGAAAACAGTGTTTCATTGAAGCCCGTTTGTCATTTTTAATCACAGGATAGCTTTAGAAGAGGTGTGACTGATGCAATTTAAATTTTCACCTGACAAACTAAATTATTCATCTTTGTGGTGCCTACGACAAAAGACCAAGCAGAGCAGTCAGTCAGTCACCAGCCCCAGGACCTACTACAGAACATCCTTGAGAAGGGGAAGCTGTGTTTTGCTCCCCAGAGTGAAATCTTGCCCCGGCAGGCACTGCAACCAGGAGGGCCTAGGACCTTGTCCTTGTCCCCACTGCTACCTCCTAACCTCTGGTTTTCTGAAGCAAGGGAGGACCTTGGGCCACCCCACTGATAAGAAATGCTGTGGTTTACAAGGAAGGCAACGGAGAAGCAAAGTTGAGGGCTTTATTTGTGCCTGGAAAGAGCTCTTTGTTCTGTACTTGTGTCTCTGGCAGACAGGACTAAGGAGCCTGAGGAGCTTTTTACCTGTATCTGAATGAAAGCCTTACCTATTGCTAATCAATATTTCATTTGCCTATGGAAGGCAATAAATACTCCAAGCTCACACTAAGTTTTCAAGGAGTTCCCTTTTTCTAACAGAGTCCACTTGTCATGATGCCTTGTCACCTCAGTTCTGGAAGAGACCATGTGTTTTGCAGAACTGTTATCTTAAGCAATGCTATATATTACTCTTATGTACTAATTTGCATCTCTCTTCTATCAGTGATCAATAATTCACTTATTATGTGTCTAACCAGAGACCAAAAAGAAATAAGGTTTTAAAAATCTTCGCAAAGTAACTTGAAATGGGGGTTCCATATACCACAATTTCAGAATAAAAGGTTAAATTAGAGTACGTGATCCAATGTCTTAAAATGATGGCCAAAAGCAGAAATCCTTGCCTGGAAATCTAAAGCTGTTGGGCTTAAACATGCCTCTAGTCAAAGAGTGAATTCTGCTCAGTCTACATCTCCAACTATTATCTTTTCAAGTAGGAAATAATTCCATTCATTATGTAAACTCTTACTCAGACTCTTGTTAATGTTTGTGCTATCCCTCCTGAATTTCTGGACAGTTTGTTTCAGGCTCAGAAGCCAACATTTAATTAAGAAATATTTAATCACTAGTATTTTTTAAACAATGTCACGTATGCAGAAATAACTATCACATCTACTTTACAAAATCAAAATACAGCCAGTGGAAACCAGATACAAAACACTCGCCTTCAGCTGAACAAGTTTTGTTTAGAAAATGAACAGCCAATGTATTTCCTTGGCTGAGACCTTGATCTGTTTGCCAAGTCCCATCCTGCAGAGATTTTTCTTCTTACAACAACATTCCAGGCACAGAGGACACTATCAAGGAAGCACCCTCGCAGTTCTGCAGGTTAGGAAGAGTGATAACCTTGGTATGCCTTAAAAGAAAAGTAACAAGGAATTTCAGTAAAATGCATAATGTAGTATGTAGTTAATATATCTACTTTAGCTTGGAAGCTGGAGAACAATGGGTATCTTCTTATGATAATTAGTAACTTTATCACGTGATGGTTTCTTGCAGCATCTTCTATTGCATGCCAGCACTTTTTTACTTAGGAAAAAAAAAGCACAGCAAGATTTCTTGCAAATCTGTGGAGATATCAAACACTTCTATCGATTTATACAAAGTAGTTAAAAGAAGGAGACATAACTACACTGCCTGCATTCTTCAAAGAAACATCACAGGATCCGAAGGTCATGAGAGGGCATCTTTTTTGATACCAGCTATCTTGCTCTTAGATAGAAGAAACACTGACAGGAGTTGAAAAGAGGCACTTCAGGTAATGGAAAATGCCGGGCACAGGGAAACTGGAAAATAAAGTACAATAACCAAACTGCTACTGTGGTGACGTGAAGTGATTCAGAACAAGGAATGGGGAAAACACAATTACCATGTCTGCACAGCAGACTGGTAAAAACAAAACTGGAGCTGAAGAGGGTGGTAGTCCTAAGCCAGGTAAAGAGTTTAATACAGACACTCCTGTTACAGAAGCTGCTGATGTCCTTCTGGTCAGTGTAGCTACCTTGCGTCCATGGGTAACCCCAAAACCGTGTAATTTGCCCTATACTGGCAAGAGACATTTTATCCCCGTTCCTAAAGAACAGCAATGGGAAGCTGGTAAAAATTTAAAAAGAAGGAACTTTTTTATTCTTCAGCTCTGAATCCCTAATTCAATCACTGTCCCCTCAGGCTGAGAAAATGACTGGCTTTACTGCACTGCATTACCATGTTGGCAGAGATCCTGCACAGTACAATATTCATGGTTTATATATGATACAACTCAAAGAGAAACAGTTTGGGGTTCACACAATAAAGTACAAGAAATCTGAGTCACAGAACTAGCAGATGAGGATAAAACAATTCCATACTTTAGGTATGAAATTCTGGGTGGTTTGACTTCACAAGAACTGTGGTCAATGGGTAACAGACCAGACATAACAACTTCAACACCAACACTTAAAAGGAAGGCTTTTCAAGTAAGTTAAGTTTAGTTTAATTTTCAAGTAATTTAGTTGTATCAGCATTTCACCATCACAATAATTTTGTGGCATATTTAGTTATGCAAATAAAAGTAGGCAACACTGTTTATGCAGACAGAAAGCCTAGCTGAATATATTTAAGTATATTGAAGGCAATGGGTGCTGTCTTTTTGCCCTGTCTTGGACAACCAGTGAGGGTGTACACATCATCTGCTAGCTCTGCTTCTCCAACCCATTACAGAGGTGAAGGGATTCCCAAGATCAGAATAAACTAAGATAAATCAGCTATTCTGTAGCACTTGAGAGTATTCTTAAATAGGATTACATGAGAAATGGTTGTGAGTCATGGTTTTTTTTTCACTTTTTCCAAATATCTACTGTAGCCCATGAACAGATGATTATAATCTACAAATATGAATAATGGTAGTACTGAGGACAGGATGGAACACAGAATGCAAAGTGTCAAGACCATATCTAAACTGGCATAGAGCCTGTCCACAACCTCTGTTTGCTGCACTTAGCACGCTACCCCTACAACTAATGGATGAAACCCCAACAGAGTGCTGGCACAGTATTAAAGGATCTGCCTAATTGCCATGCCTCAAATTCCAGCTCTAAGCCCGCTAAGAGAAAGTCTGCAAAACTCTTTAATAAATCATAGAAGTCAGAGATGGAAATTAGGTCATGTCACCCACGACTCCTATCCACACTGTGAGTTTGTTATCCACACAGTGCTACTGAGTGCTCTGTCTCGACAACTCTTAAATGATTCAAGTGCTGAGATTTCTCCTAATTCCCCAGGCAGGCTTTTCCACAGCCCAGTGAACCTCACCATCCATACGCTTTTCAGTGACCAGCTTCATCCTCTCCACACCAGTTTTGCCTCAGTCCCATTTTGTTCTGTTCCTATTTTTATCTCACTCTAACTCCCTCCAAATCTGCTCTTGATGCTACTTCAACCACCATCCGGCAAAAATTGTTGCTCAGGAAACATTCTTCTGCCTCTCCTGTAATACTGCTGTAGTGTGCTGCTATTTTTAGGAGAAAAAAGGAGGTGGTAAGGGAATGAAAGGCTGCCAGCTCCAGCTGTACAAGAATAATGCTCCAGTACACGGAAACTACATTATAGTGTTTCTCTTTAAGCACAAATAATTGACCAAAAACTTACAGCTTCTGGCATGACCCAAATAGGAGAGAGAGAAGAAATGCCAAAGACAAATTCCAAGGTTAAAAATACCCTTGTCATCTCACTTCACCTTTCAACCCTGCAGCTGGTCTTCTCCTTCAGGGCTTTTCTTGAGATTTTACAACAGCACTTGCCTAGTGACACACAGGGTTAAAGCAGTCATGTACGGCCATACCCTAGAATCACAGAATAGTTTGGGTTGCAAGGGATCTTAAAGATTTAGTTCCAACCACCCTGCCAGGAGCAGGGACACCCTCCACTAGACCAGGTTGCTCAAAACTCCATTCAACATGACCTTGAACACCTGGCTTTGGACAATGTTCTCAGGCTCATGGTGAGATTCTTGGCATGTTCTGTGCAGGCCCAGGAGTTGGACTCAATGATCCTGATGGGTTCCTTTCAACTCAGCGTATTCTATGATTCTGTGTCTTCCAGGGACAAGGCATCCACAACTTCTCTGGGCAACCTGTTCCAGAGTCTCACCATCCCCACAATAAAGAATTTCTTCCCAGTATCAAATCTAAATCCATCCCTTCCAGTTTAAAGCTATTCCCCCATATCCTATCACACTACAACATGTCCATGTAAAAAGTCTCTCCATCTTTTCTTGGAAGGCTGCAATGAGGTCTCCCCAGAGCCTTCTCTTCTTCAGGCTGAACAACCCCAACTCTTTCAGCCTGTCTTCACTGAAGAAGTGCTTCAGCTCTTTGATCATCTCTGCAGCCCCCCTCTGCTCCAACAGGTGTACACCTTCCCTGTGCTGGGGACCCCACAACTGGACACAATACTCCAGGTGGGGTCTCACAAGAGTGGAGTAAAGGGCCAGAGCCACCTCACTCAACCTGCTGGCCATGCTGCTTTTGATACAACCCAAGACACAATTGGCTTTCTGGGTTGCAAGCACACATTGTCATGTTGAGCTTCTTGTCCACAAACACGCCCAATGCCTTCTCCTCAGGGCTGCTCTGAATCAATCTCTAAGCCTGGACTTGGAATTGTCCTGACCCATGTGCAGGACCTCGCACTTGGGCTTGCTGAACGTCATGAGGTTCACACAGGCCCACCTCTCAAGCCTGTCAAGCTCCCTCTGAATGCCATCCCTCCCCTTCAGCATGTCAACTGCACTAAATAAAATAGCTTGACATTGTCAGCAAACTGTGTGGTGCGGTTCCTTATAAAACGATCAGTTAAGAAACCTGCTTACAACAAGAGGCCAGTAAACCTTGGGCCAGTCCCTTAAGTGGAAGTGAGACCTGTGTTTTACACCTGCATCAAGACAAGGTGATGTGCTGACCCCCAAAAAGGCAGCTTCCCCAACTTCCCTGGCAGTGGTGGTGCCAGATGCCCTGTACTAAGGGCTCTATGCAACCAGTGCCTGGACTATAAAACTAAAAAGATCCTGATTTCCTGAGCACACACTTTTATACACCAACAACTATCTTTACCTTTATCAAACCTCCTATTTACTGATATGAAAGGTTAAGAACCATCACTAGGAACAAACCAGAGGTACTAGGCTTCTTGATACAAATAATTTCCACAGGCAAGCATCAATGTTTCTCTCTGTGGAGATGAATATGTCCATGTACTGACTCCCATGCATCTGTGGGGCACCCTCAGTGGTCATACTGTGCTGAGGAGCACAGGGGCTAAGTGCTGCCTGCCCCAACACTTGCTCTATAACAGCAGTAATTTAATTGAAAGAAAACATCAATAAATTCAGTGGGCCTGGTGAAGTAATCATCTCTGGGGTCCTTAGAAAGATAACAGCTTCCTGCCCTAAGCTTCAGTTTGGTTGGGTCAGATTTTGATACCTCTATTTAAACTGAATAGAGCCTTGCTTCACAGACATGCTTACCGATTTCCACGGGAAGACTGGCAGATTAAGAACCCTCCCTGACATGAGTCAGGGTGCAAGAACAGGTCTCTCAGTTAGCACAAACATATGTTTCCTAGGTCTGGAAGAGTTGGTTTGGATTTTTTCTTTCTGCTGTTCTTTGCAGCCTGTTTACATTTGCTGGCTTATTAAACAAGATTTTAGTTGCAGCCAGGACATCCTGGAAAACAGGAGGCGTTAGATATAATTGCCCTCAGATTCATAAGCAGTAAACACAGTAACCTCCAGCATCAGGGAGTCCTCCTGCTTCATTGGTACCAGCAGTGTCATGTTCTCTGGCTGCCATGAACAGTGTCACCTCCTTCCACCAGGGAAAGGGCTGCTGGTGCTCCCCAGCACATGGCTGCCTCCCAGGATTTGCTCATCTCCTCCATGAGGTGGAGAGTGCTGAGGCTGAGCCACTACAAGGGATGAAGTTCTGAGGAAGAGGAACATGAAGGAATAATCCTAAATGGGGAGGAGGAGAAGTAAGGCAGGTGCTCAGCCACTTTCCTTAATATACAAGAAGAATGGATGGTGCCAGAGGCTCCTGTCCCAGTAAGGACCCTGTACAAAGCCCAAAGAAAGGATCACCCAGCCAGTGACCACAGCCAGGGAAAGGGGACATGTGGTGGGAGTGACAGCCAAGAGCGTGACTGGAGGCGCAGGACACAACCAAAGAGCAGAGTAAAATCATAAAACTAAGTGTGCAGCTTGTTCTAGTGTGACACGGGCCAGGGATGGGTGTTTTCTCCACCTCTTCCATGAACACCCCACCATTCATCAACAGGGCTCCAATCAAGAGCTCACCAGGGTCAGCTGTTGTCTTCTCAAACTATCCCCCGCCTTGCTACCTGCAGCCCATTTGGGAACAAAACCCAACCCTTGTTTTAGGAAAAAGACTGCAGTAGAAGCCAAGCAACAGATGCACACTATACCTTGGTAGTCTCAATTTTAACACAGCCCCAAACCAGAAACTCAACTATTCTCTATTCCACACAGATTTCTTCTTCCAACTCTCACTCATTAGAGCAGTGCTATGACTACTTCCTTCTGTCACATTTGCCAATAAACATCTGTTTCATACAAATACATGCATGTGAGCAGGTATCCAAAATTGTAGCCTGCTTTTTTCTCTTCACATTCCCTCCCTCTTCCTGAAAATATTTCTCTATATTCACATATGCTTTCCATTTATTCTAGCCCTTTACCCCCGACACATGCTCCAAGTGCCCAGTTTCCACATTCTTCTTTAGTCCTCTAAAGTGAAAGACTTTTCTCAGTGGGATCAAGCATCTGGTGGGTGATTCTCATGCAGATTCCAGTACTTCTTTTGTTTCTCAGCTTGCCAACAGATCAGTTTTGATAAGTAGTGAAGTCGCTGAAAAGGATTCTCTGTCTGTGGTACACAAAATATTTCTCTAAGATGAATAAAGGAAAGTGTAAAAAATTTAAGAAGTCTATGTAAAAAGGTTCACTGTCATTTTTTACTTCTATGTACCTTTAAAGCTTTCATTTATTACCCTTTTGTATACTGCACCCCATAGGATACAAATAGATTATTATAATTTCTCTTTTTGCTTTTATCCACTTTATTCAAGAACAGCCAGCTCTGTTAACACAAAGAACAAGTAAAAAGTAAAGATTTCTTTTTTCTCCAGAGATAAAAAGCTGACAGTTACTCAAATTGCATTATATCAATTACTCAGAAAGGGTGCAGAAGATACTGATTTTGCCATCCATACAGCACATTGTCTCAGATTAACTCAGCTGTCCCAAATACTGACCCATTTCTGCTTTTCCAGATACTTAGTCCTTGCAATCCTCACGAGCTTCCCCTGCATCGTTGCTTATGGTGACGATGATTGAGAACGGCACAGGCAGGAGCAAAGGGCCTGTATGCTTTCTCTTATTGAAGCCAAGATAAGTGCTTATGCTCCTCTTCTCCACTACCTGGGCTGTTCATTTTAAGAAATGGAGATCTTTCCAAAGAAAACAAGCATTTCTCTTCAGGTGTTTCTAGCCAGCTAACGCGAGAGGAAGTGCTATGTGTTCATATACACATTTAGACTGGGACCATTCCCCAGCAATTTTGAGAGGCTAAAACTAGACATTGAAAATTTAGAGAAACATGCCACAAAACTAGATAATATATCGTTCTTTCTGTGGTTCATCTCTTTTAAAGACTTCCTTTATGGTACTGCCTAAAACTGTTTAGTGATGCTTTTTTAAATCTAGTTCTGGGTAATGCTCATATACTCAATAATTTGTGCACTAAATGAAAACAACTTATGGTGATTCTTCAGACTAAACACATTTTCAGCCTAATTTTGAGCTTAGTACACAGCAGTCATATTTTTCAGTTAAATGCATGTGATACATTCACTTAAGAGAAAAATTTTGTTTGAACAAAACACTTTGAAACACTGCATTCGTAACATATTCATATAACATTCAACCACTGCAGTCGTAACATATTTCCCGTAAAAATGTAATATATAAGATGCTAAACCACGACATTATAGGGTCATGCTACACACACTGAAAATACACAATGCTGCAGGCTCACAACAGCCCTCCCCGCATGGACTGACCCTGCATTTTCAATGCCTAACATATCCTGACATGCCTTAAACATACAGAGATTCCCACCCAAGGATGTATTTTCCTGGGAAAAAGTCACATAGTTTTAATAGTTTTGTGCTGAAAATGCTGTAGCTCAAGAAATAAAGCAGATGCTTCACGTCATGAGAGACAAATAGTCTTTTATAACTGCTTATAAATGGTTTGACGTTTTCCCTCAGACAACAAGCAGTCATTTACTGGTACATGAGATTTCCATGAAACAAGTCTGAATGTCATCCACCATGAGTAACACATTTACCACATTTCAAGAACTTTCTGTTAACTCAAGATCATGTCTGAGATACAAAGAAATGACATTTGACATATTTTAAGAAAACAACCTTGCATAATCCCCATGGAATTCACAACCATGCATCAAACAACAAATCTAACAAACACAGGTGCGACCACGTTGCTGTGGGACAAACCTACCATTAGTAACCATTTACCTATAAACCCCTCCCCAGACTTCAAAGAAAAATCTGTTAGCAGTAATTCTTTCTCATCAAAGACTAAATATTCAGCAAGTTTCCACTACTGATAAGAAAAGATTTCACCCTGTTTAATTGAAAAATTACGTAAGTTGCAGTTTCACCTTCACTTGCTCCTTTCTCGGAAGAGAGACTAAAACCCTGACCCAAACCAGACCTCTCCAGTTTTGGTGCAGCTCTCCAGCAGTCAGACACAGCCCTACCCAGTGAGGAGCTGCCAAAGCAGAGGCGCAGGGGGAGGCTGGCGATGGGTGCCACACCCTGCCCCCCCCCCCTCACCCCCCCCCCCCGCTCCTCCTCCTAAACCTGCCCACCGCGGCAGCGGGCTCCATGGCATGAGCTCCTGATACGCATCTGACCAGCTCCTCGGTCATAAGGGGCAGCCCTTGGGGAGAAAAGGCCGGCAGCTGCATCCCTGATGGAGGGATGCGACTGCGAGCAGTCAGTCTGGGGAACGGCACGGGCTGTACTGGTCTGATTAAATAAAACCAGTGTATTTTTAATGCTTGCCGATGTGTTTCACGTTCTGGGCTGCAGCAAGCAGGTCTGCAGCATGCTAGCGGCTCAAGGAGCCCTCCTGTTCTTGAGGTGCCGTAAGGAATAAACTTCCAGTGGCTCTTACTCTAATGCGGTGCCCTCGGTCTGTACTCTCCTCCCCTTATTGCCATGCAGGTCTCATTCTCACATTAGAGCTGAAACTTTCCAACCCAAGGAAACCAGCACAGCAGTATTTGCCTATACTCTATTATGCTTGTACACACACAGAGGTGCAGCAAGACCAGTGAATTTAAGCACATCAGTGATGCAGTACAATGAACTTGGCCTTTTAATACTCTATCAAAGGACTCTTCTCCATAGATTTAGAGAAAACGTTTACATTTGGTTGCATCTGACCTTTACTAGTCAAAAATCTTAAGCATTTTGATTATATTCTTACTTTCTGTGAGATTTGGTTATACTTGCTTTCTTCATGGAGAAAGCTTTCTATGGAGAGGCTATAAAAGGACGGATGCACATGAGACACACCTAAGCCAGAGCTCTTTTTTTTTTTTTTTTTGGCAAGCAGGCCTCTGACTTGCAATCATTTTGACAGAAAAGGTAGTTTCCCTTCAACTTACAGGCAACATGCACGTTCAGTGGAGAAAATATTCTCCATCTCTGCCTCAAACACGGGCACATGTTGGATAAAAGCGGTGAGAGTTATAACAGCCAGCACCTTCCTCCTCCAGCACAGCCCCAAGAGAAATTAAATCAAGACAACACAAGGCCAGACAGGGATGCTTTCCTACTGCGATCACGATGTAAGTGCAAGTTTTTAAGCTTGCTCAGTATATGTGATAAAGTTTAACCACTAAGAAAGAAAGATGGGACAACCGAAGAAGAAAACGCTATTCCACCAACCCACCCTAGCCACTCTCCGGCCGCTCAAGGGCAAGAGGGCCGCTCCAGGGATGCCCGCGCACGGACGGACCCGCTGAACTGGGCGCATCCGCGGCTTCTCTATTCCCCTTTTCCCACAGACCTGGCCGAGCACCGACACTTCCACTCCGCGCTCGGCGGAAAGTGGCGTGGGGATGGCGAGCAGTGCGGGGATGCGGCGACCGGTCCGCGCTTCCGCGCACCTGGAGCCCGCGCCGGGCAGGGACGCGCGATCCCCCCCGGGGCGGGGCAGTCCCGGCTGGCGGCGCCCCCTCGCTGCTGGCCAGCAAGGGACCGGCGCAGCGCTGCCACTGCAGCGGTCCGGGATGCGATGTGCTCCGTGCATAACCACACCCACCGCATTGCAGAAGCCACGGCCCGGGCCGGGGAGGGGGTTAAGCCCCCCCGCCACCGCCAGTCGCGGAACCCCGGCCGGGCCCCTGCACCGCCCAGGTGCGGTGCTCCCAAGGTGAGCGGGGCGGCGGGCATTCGGGCAGCCACGGTCCCGGAGAGTCGTGGGGTGCACTCTACCACGCCAGACACCCCCACGCTCTGCCGCGCCTCTGCCGCCTACAGAAGTTTCCCACAGAAATGCGTATCGCCCAAAAAATATAAAATTGCAAATCCCCCCCCCCCACACACACACACACACACACACCTCAGCAGAGCTGCGGCAGAGCAGCCGAGCCTGTGTGTACCCGCGGAGACCCCGCCACCCTCCCCGCTCTCTGCTACCCACGGGGCCCCCCGGGCAGCCTGGCCGACGGCACACGCCGCCTTCCCCCTCCCCCCCAACTTAAATATGGCTTCTAAGAATGATGTCTCTCTATATATTTATATTATATATATATATATATATATATATATATATTTAAACTATGCATACATATATAGATATAAATACGTATATATTAAAAAGGGGGGGGATGCAATCTGCCCCCACGCCCTGGGCATACCCTCCGCTTCCCGTCGCGCAGGCAGCGGGGCCGGAGCGGCGCGGAGGTCCCTTGTCGGCGGCGCAGAGCGGCGGGGGCGCGGGGGGCGGCGGGCACGGGGCGCGGGGCTGCTCCCGCCGCCACGCGTCAGCAGCGGCAGCGCAGCCCGGCTCTGCCCAGAGCGAGCCTCCGCCGCTCCACAGCAAATCAGCGCTGCCGAGGCTCCTCCGGAGAGAGAGAGGGAGGGAAAAAGGGTGGCGGGGGGGAAGCAGATTGGGGGGGGGGAAATGAAAAAGCGTACGCCGCGGAGAACGGCAAAAGCTGGATGCTGGAAGGTTTGCGGAGCCAGGCCCCCCGCCTGCCGCACGCCCCGCGCCGCAGAAGGCTGCTCCTCAGGCACACGGCAGGGAAAGGGAATCCCCCCTACCCTTCCCGGCCGGCACAGGGATCCCCACCTGCGTCCGGAGGGATCCGGCCGGTTTTTGGCTCAGTTAAATGAATCCGTCTGTTTAGAGAGAGTAGTTTAGCTGCGGCAGTTGCAGCCAAACGCCCGCGATGGAGAGGCTCCCCGTCAACTTAAAAGCAGCAAGCTAACTGTGTGCGGGCAAGGGCTGTCTTTGAATTACACTTGGGGTGTTTTGACGGCAGGGAGGGCGGTACCAGCCTTTTCAATTTTCATTTCCAGTGACAAATCCCATGTTCTTAAAATCTGAACCTCATTCCCCTCAACAACATTGCCTAAGTAGGAAAAAATAAAAAAGGTCCTGCCACATATCAGCTGCCGATCCAAAAAATCTGAATATGACTTTTGAATTTCCATTCCAGTACAGACCACAACATGCCACATGTCAGAAAGCATCAAAAATCTCTAGTGCATGCAGAAGCCATTTGGGAGGGGATTTATCCTACTTGCACCATTCCATTTTGGTAAGTATGCAGCTCCTCTTAGAGCACATAACTGAGCTCTCCACACACGGGAACAGCTCTTGGGTTTGAGACTGTCACACCCCAGCATCCAGAGGCACCTACTCCTTTACTTCTCTGGGAGACCAGAAGCAGCTGAACTTGCTCTTTTCCAGAGGAGGAACTGACAACAGGAAGGACAATGATGGCTTAGATAGAGCAGAGCAACAGATAAACGTGCTCTCATGCCGCACCTTCAATTTGGTATAGCACAGTGGATAAAATGGGCTTATTCTCGCTTTATATAAGGCATTTTGAGAGCTCCCAAAACTTATGAAATCCAAATTATACTCATGTCAGGATTCTGACATGAATCAGGAGGGCCGGGAAGATGTGGGCTAGCACAGGAATATCTCGTTTAATTAGCAGCATCTCTGAGTTGTTCTGAATCAAATTGAGCCTCAAAAGAAGCTAGGAGACTTCAGAAATATTTCTGAAAAAAACAGCAAGAATTTACCAGCTCAACCTTTGGGATCTCTTGCACTGTCCATTACAAAGGAAGGTGTTGACACCGCTTTTAAGCAGAGATATATTGTTGAAGTATTTGCGCTCCCCAGCCACACTTGTCTTTGAGCAGTACTGTCGGCAGATTTGCCCCATAGTTACACTATCCTCTGTAATCCCTTCTGTGGATATACTGCATATATAATGTCATCTCTCATCTGAGGATCTAGAAGGCTTTTGGCACATTAATTTAACATCAAAATATCAAGTGGTATTAACAGGCTGCTCCTACAAGCAGGAAATCTTTGCAACAGATAAAAGGTAGCTGGTACCTCTGGACTACCAATATGGGCCCAAGTTTCAGAGTTCTCAATAGTCACAGTATTTTTAATTTTTTTTTCAATTTCAAATGTTACTAATTCCAAAGGTTAGTTGCTCAGCTTGCTGTGACTTCTGTCAGATGGGAACTCCATGGAAGTTTAGATTTCCACGAATCAACAACTTTTAATATTATTTATTTCTTTTAAAAAAATCAGTAATTTATAGCAAGCCTGTATCTATAGTCTTCTTTCACAGGTGGGAAACATGAATAATCCCTCTTCACTTCACTGGAATTATCTCAAATGTCTGTTTACACAAAAAGTCTGTATGAGAAGTCCAAGTAGAATGAAGAGACTGATTTCCTGCCTTGCTATGGGACAATTATTTCATTTTTGCTATCTTCTCACCTTTCTGAAGGTGATGCTTCAGATCTGAATATCAGGAGCAATGGGTTCTGTTTGAGTTTCTGTTTCCATCACGCTTGGTGCAGCCCAAGACAGTCCCTTCTTGCAACCAAGAGTGGTTGATGCATATTCAGATTGCTTCTGCACTGGTCTGGAAGCCAGGCTGTCTGCAGCATCCCATCCTTTGGGGAGGAAGGGATGTAGCTAATGAGACACCAGGACTCAACTATACCAGCAAGAGTCAGAGTCAGTCAGGACATTGACACATAGCTGGGGAAATGGGTAAAACTGGTGGCAAGCTCTGCCTTCTGTTCTCTTCTCTATCCATCCATCATTTCTGCTGTTCCAGTTTCTTCCTTTTGGTGGACACTTGCAACGTGCTTGGGAAAGCCCTTTAAAGGAGGGAGGGAGAAAGGCACAAAAAGCCAGGGAAGAATAAAGGCAAAGACAGCCTCTGACATGAAGCAGGTGCATCAGAGGTGGGTAAGGAAAAGGTGCCAACACACACACACACATGCGCACACACACCCTTCTGCATGTGTTTCCAATCAGAGGGAGGACAGCTGTAAGAAAAACAGGCCTGTGTGGAGCATTTGGCCCCTACAAGGACTTTTTTTATAGGAGAGGGGAATGGGGAGACACATGGTCTCTGCCAGAAAAAGATGAATAGGCAACCCTGGAAGAACAGGGACAAGGCTTATTGCCCAGCTCTGGGAACTAATGCCTAAAACATTCTTGTGATTCCCTAATTGATTAGACATGGCATTCAAAATAGCACATTACAGAAAAGTAAGACACAAAAATGCTATCAAACTCGGCAAAAGACTGTCTCAAGTCTAGCCAATGACGAATTAGCTGGGTATAGCACTTTGAAAAACGGCAAGTACTGTAAAAGTAGTAGCATTAGTATAGCATTATTAAGAAGATACTTCTTAGCAGACAGGAGCTTGGCACTATCCGTCTAGACAGGCAGATGGGTTTGGAGTCAAACTGATTTTTTTCTTTTTTTTTTATTATTACCGTATCCACTTTCATTTATTAGAAGTAAACTGTTCTGCCCATGACTCATACAGCTTAATTTTCTGCATGGCAATGGAACAAAATTCTCATAATTAAGAGTGATCACTGTGAGCAGATGAAGGTAAGATTTAGGAATCAGACCAAATCTTCTATTTCTGTCTTATCTCACTGCAAACATATAATGCCCACTAATTGGCCAATATTACCATTGCCTTCAAATACAAAAGTAGTAAACCTTCAGGTAAGATATCCCTTAGCACAACTCAGAGACACTGCAGGTCAGATTTATTCTTGGCTCTTGTTTATTGACCCCAGTGAAGAGATTTATTTGGTCTGTCATCTGAAATAAGTCTCACTGTCATTCAGTGCCAAATCCACCCCATTTTAAGACTACTGAAGGAACAACCAGTAAATTTGGCTCCAGTGCTTCTGCAACTGAAATCCTGCCTATGGAAGATTTACTGCAATTAATTCAGCACTGCCCTTTGCCACTTTCATATCTGTAGCTACTTTGTAACTGAGAGCATTAACTGGATTATCAAGCAATTGCCTTCTGCTGTTCTCCAGCCCTCATTGTGAACCTAAGGTAGCCACATTTTATGGATACATGATGCTTTGGGATGTACCTGAGGCTATGTCCAAAACATACAAATGTTAGTTTTCGGATAGAATAATAAACTGAAGCTTTTAATCTCAGTTAAGATTTTAATTTTTAATTTATTTTATTTATGCATAATCATTACTATGGTTTCACTTACTCTGATTTAATATACACTGACTACAGCAAACTTACAATACCAAAGATACTCAATATACAGTTAGCACAAATTTATTTTAATTTCAGTAGGGTTCCAGAACAGCCTAACAGTGAGGGAGGCAAGGACAACTCTCATTTTCTATTGGCAGCTCTAGGACCACAAGCTTACCAGATGGTAACCATCTCTATGGAGGTCAACACAGAGCATTCTCCTTTACTGGGTTGCTTTCTATTGAGTCCATTCATTTCAGTCCATGAAGTTCTGGCTTTTTGTCACCATGCCCACAGTGCATGCTGTTTTGCTCTACTTGTGGGGTGCTAAAACAGGAAAGCAGATGCCTTCCTTCACCCTTTTCCGTACCATTAAACCCAGTCTTGCATTTTAGTTACAAAACTATTTTTAGCTCTCCTATGTCTTCTTTTCTTCTAATTCAGAGAAGGATTTAAGCAGGAGTTTACCTTGAGCATAAGCTCAAGTCTTCCTGAGACAAAGGAGAATAAATGCTCATATTTATGAAGTACTATCAGAAATGGAAATGTCATCCTGAATCATAACTGCCTTCTACAATCCCATTTTAAGATACCTCTTCCTCAAGACACCTATAATAAAACAATTCTCAATGGCCAGGTTAATGGGTGTAGCCCCCAGCTGCTCTTACATAATTTGTCTTCGTTAGCTGCAAGATTTACCAGGGAGGGAAGGCACTTTAATGAGTGTTTGCATAGCACCCAACACAGTTCAACTCTCATCTTAATGAAGGTTAATAGCAATTAAGGGAAGTGTTAGTATGTTCCTATTTAAAGTACAATGAATGTTTATGCTCATCATCATACTAAAATGTTATTGCTCAAAAATTAACACTTTTATCCTTTATCTGTATTGTCTTAAATGCTAACATGTCACAGGTTTCTTAGTGCTTTTGAGATTACTTTAGGCTCAAGGATTCCTTACAATTAAAACGTTTCTGACCTGGCATGTCTAAACAAGAACTTTAGGTTCCTTGGCTATCTTTCCTGTCAAACTATCCCTCCCCATTTTTATTCTCTAAAGTGACAGAAAACCCAGATCCAGTGTTTCACAAAAAGTAAATTCACAGAAAGGGAAAAAGGCTGGTATTCTTAACCTACCAAATATACTTACTGAATAAAACAATGGGAAAGCAAAACCACAACATATATACAGTGCAATTGCTTTGTCTTTAGTTAGAAAAGCAAACAGTTGTTCCCAGTACACTTCCGCATCTTGCTCTTACTTCTTTCCTTGCACAAAACTTTACAGCAGAAGTGGCTGCTCTTCACAAAGCAAGGACCTGGGGCTGTGCCCAGTGGCCCCAGCCAGATGTCTCCTTGCTCCTCACAGATCGTCCCTGGCCCAGTCTGCCACATTCCTCCAGTCATCAGTTAAACATCTACAATACTAACAGGAGAAAAGTCTCCATCCTTCCCCCAGTTTCCCAGCTGTTCCTTCCCACCTCTGTCCTGCCCCTTTCACTAGGTCACTACAAGTGTTTATTAAAGCCATGGGAAGAAGTAGGCAAACCCTTTCAAGTTAAAGCTAAAAAGGGAGGAGAGATGATAAATCTGATCAATTCCTCATCACAATTCCCCATGAGATCTCATCAATGGGAGACTGAGGAATGGGTGGTGTGGTACGACATGAGCAGTGAAGATGGCGGCTTCCTCTTTTGGGGGCTATACCAGCCTGTGCTGGCATCAGATGGTGGTGTTGGCCAATGGCCTTTATTTATGTGAGCAGCTGCTCAAAATGATACCCCAGCCTTCATCCCCCACCTGAACAAGGCTCCCTGGGACCAGCCCACCTTCAGCTAACAGCCAGCCTCTGTACACAGCCAGGAGCTCCTGCACCTGGTGTTTATAGCTGCTCAGATGCTTTCAAAATGCACTAAAATATGCTCTAATTCATATTACAGTTTAAGTCTCATATTGAATTGATGGGACACTGGTAGTGAGGAGAAATCCATCTTCTTCTGCTTCCACAGCTTGCTCCTCCTGCATCTTGCTCTCACTTATAGTATTCACGGACTAAAATCAAAGGAAAACCAGGTTTTCTGTGTTTTGCCCTTGGCAAATAGAGTGGCATATCAAAGTTAGGTGCCCTGTGTACACCAAGCAAATTGTACCATGGGATAGAAAGTGGCACATTTCTCTGGTTTCCTTCTAAATGAAATGCAGCCAATCGCCAACTGGACACAGACCAGCCTGGGAGAGCTGGGTTTGTATCTCTGAAGGGTAAATCCTCTTAATAGCATGAAAATGATACTGTTAACATTCACAGGGGGGAGGGAGATCAAACAACACCTAAACAAACCATCATCTTCAACTCGCAGCTTGGAACTAAACAAGTTTCACTCAAATGACAAATGGTATGTATTTGTCCCCCAGGCAGTGAGGAATACCCAAGAAAAGCATCTCACCCTCTCACCCTTTTTCAAAAGCTTTTTAAACTTCGCAAATAATGAGTATCATGAACAGCTTCTCACAGTGCAAATGTTTAATTTATCACACATCCCCTGAAACAGTAATTTTAGGACTGGGTTTGCTCAGTCGCCACCAGGTGCTGCTCCCAGTCAGCCTGTGGGCAAACATCTGTCCAGCTGCTCCCAGAGAAATGCAGGAACAGCCCAAAGTTGCCAAGCAACACCCTCGATGTCTGAAGCATCAGGCCGACTCGCCTGCTTTAAACAGTTACTTAGAAAAAAGGCTGATAGGAATGCACAAGCTTTCATAAGGCTTTGCCACTTTCCCAGAAATTTTTTGGGTGCAAAATTTAATACCAAAGCTCTTGGTAGTAAAATAGATATAACAACTCCTGTCATCTCCCCCCCCCAAAAAATATCAACAACAACAACAAAAACCCAAACAAACAAAAAAAACCCAATAAAGTTTCTAATGTGGAAACTAAAATCTAAATAAATATTCAGGTTAAACAATCTGTGTACTGGGCAACAACAGAAAAAGTGTACACTGCCTTTCCATTTCTTACTCAAATACAGGAACAAGCAAATATCCGTTCAGTGTACCTGGGGGCTGAGGCAGCACTGCTGGTGACAGCTAAAGGCAAGCACGTCAGTTGTTTCAAAAGAACAATTAAAATAATGTATTTACGAAAAGCTTGTGAACCAAAGAAATCCAGGCTGCCTTCTCTCCCACATTTGAACGACTTTTGCTTAAGCTTCAGGCCAATTATTTCCCAGGTCCACTTTAACACATCAATCAGAGCAGCCAAGCATACACACTTTTCAAGGTTTTAATGCTAGCTCCTCTCTCAAAACAAAGGAACAAACCGAAAAAGTGCTGCTAGAATCTCTGTTGCAAGATAAAATCAGATCAATAGTGTCAGAGCTTAAAAACAAGTCAGTTTCCCAACTGGCCTGCTTGACTCTGATGAGACCATGGTGACTGATTGCATCAGTTTTCACTTTGGTATCTGAATCCATCTGCTTAAGAAAAAATTGCAATCGCCATTGCAACTATTAATACACACCATGAATTATCCTTTCTTAAAGAAAGTAACTAGATCTTGTGCTATCTGGAATTTTGCTCACACTTGAGGGGCCAGGCAAGGGCAAATAAGGCTGGAAGAGTGTTTTCGGTTTAAGACGTTTTCTCCTGACAAGACTCACAGATGAAGAAATAATGAATGCTACAAATAGTTTCTCAAAGGAAAAACATGGTTGCATTGATATAAAGCATTACATTTACACAATATGCAGCACACAGTTGTTCCTTTTGCAATTGCAAGAAAATTTTATAATTGAATTAGTTTGGAATACAACATCCCAAACCCCTCCAATTCTGACTTTGTTATTGAATCAATTTTTGAAAGTTTGGGCCATTTTACTGCTATTCATACAGCAGCTAATCTATAGCCTAAGAGTTATTTTTTGCAGAAAAAAAGAAGTCTCAAAGAAATGTAAACAAGACAAATAAATGAACTCATAAAACAGCCTTCAGAGTGTTCAGATGACTTCAGTGAGTTGCTCTTCTATGTTCCTTTCATATTTGGAGGAGAAAAATTGGAAAGAGGAAAATTAAGTATGGGGAAGCTTGTATTCACAGGGTTTTATTACTGCTCCTTGTCCTCTCTACTTCATCCTTACCCCCCAAGCCCAGCACTCTGAATATATCTTTATATATTTCCACGAGGCAGGGGAGAGCATATGCAGTAGCTGTATGCATGCTGACAGGCAGCACTGCACATGCTGATCGTCTATCACAACACACGCTCCAATTAATCAAACAGGCTACCTGCCTGCTATGGCCACACAGGGCATTTAATGGCTGAGCTCATGCCAGAGCAAAACATGTCCCTCAGAGAGGCAAGGTTTGCCTCTAGACTCTCCTAGAGCACCATGGCTATACCACCACCGCTCTTCTTTATTTCTCACACCACTACACAGGGCAGACTTGAATGTGCAGCTTCAAAGATGCAGTGGTACCGTCCTGTGGTGTAGAGTCTCCATGTTTTTCCCTGTGTCACCCGCCCTCTGGTTTGCATTAAGCATACAAAGCCCTGCTTTATTTTCCTTTGGGGGGGATTCTGCTACTCTTTGAAGGAACTTGAGAGCGATTATACAGATGGATGATGAAACCTGAGCTCTTGTTCTCATGTTCCACTCAAGCAAAAAGGCAGGAGATAGAGTGGCTTATTTTTGGAGAACTCAACCTTGAGTTTCCACCACAATTGTAGTGACACATTTCTTGGGTTAGAAGAGTGTCAACACCCTTCAGAGTGCAAGATCATTTTTATGTAGTACTCTGAAATGAGCTTCAAAGAAAAAGTGTTCTTATGTCATCAGTAAATTCCTCACTGGCAGGTTTTGGGTTTGTTTTCCTTCCCTTATTTTTAATTAGCAACAAATAAAATTATCATAATTACAACAATAATAATAATAGTAATTTTAAACCCAAACTTGTAATAAACATTTCCTGGAATAACATGACAAAAAGTCTAGTCTTTGAGAGAAATACATTTTTTATACTCCACAACATCCATTAAATCAAATACTCTGACATATGTTCCCTATGATGATTACAGGAAGAACTTTTGAAGTTAAACTCTCCAATGATTAACTTACTGAGTAAAGAAATTGAGATTTTGTTTTTCAGTAATTGACTATGATCTTGAAATGCATGTGAATTACAAGGTCTCTTGCAAAGGCTGAATTCAGCAATGCAGATATTTTATTCACTTACCTTCTTCAAAGCCTCTCTAAAGCTGAAACTATGTTCCCTGTTATTTATCAATTTTGTTTAGGCTAATCAAATAAAATTTTCACTTTACAACTTCTCAGACATCCCATCATGTGGTGTGGTTAAAGTTTGTATAGGATTCATCAGTCAATGAATGCAGCAGAGCAATGTTCATCAGGCAATTACAGTATCTGAAAAACTTGCCATAAAACAGCAGTTACTGTGCATTATATACATGCAAACTGAGCTATTATGGCAAGATTATGTAGCAAGATACATCTTTCTTATCTTTTAAGTCCTTAATATCCTCAGTTTCTGTACCAGGAGTACAACTGCCCTTAACCACTTCTTGTTACCTCTTTTATTGCCTGAAACCTATAAAACACTTGCAGTGTGTAAGGAAAATTTCAATTATTTTTACTTATTTACAAAAGAAAGTGATGAAAAATAAAGACACTTTTAAAGCATGTACAGCAGTTGTTTACCAAATGTAAACTTGCTAAGATAAAAGTAAAGAATATTTTGGGTGCAATTTCCTTAGTCCATAGAAAGTAGTTATAGCTATACTTAGGCATTCCTAATAGTTGAGGGCTTTACACACGGGGAACAGTGGCACTCTGTGTGCACTGAGATGACACATTTGAAGTGGGGCACTAGAAAGAAACAACAGTTACTTCTAACCATGCAGCCAAGGCTGAACTTGGACAAGCCCAGGGAGCATCTCTGCCCTGTGGGCCAGCAGGCTGCGACCTGTAGTGGGAACTCAGCTCCACAACTGCCACACTCAACAGCAAGGGAGCTGGAGAGATGAAGAACACAGCCAAGTGTTCTGAACAAATATATGCCTGAGCATGACTCCAGAGGATACCAGGATTACATTGCAGGAAGACTGTATTTAAGTACTCAATTGGGTTCCTTATGAAGTACCAATAATGAATCTGTCCCCAAAACCCTAAGTTCTGTGCAGTAGATTAGTTGCAAATACTTGCAAGCAGAGCAGACTAAAACAAGCCTGACACTCTTTTTGAAAGCATTTTTGAAAGCATTTTGAAAGCATTGCAGTGTAGCAGCAATATAATTTTCAACTGTATTGCATATTCTCCTACCCAAATTTCCAATGTTCCTATACTTGTTTCTATACCATGTTATATATATATATACATATATTTGGGGAAATAAAAAATACCAAGTCTTTTGAGGGTTTCAATTCCCCCTTCTTCCTCCCACCCACATCTGTACAACTCCATTTTGCTTAAGCCTTGTGGCTTCAAAGAGCTATAAAATAACTTGTGGAAGGGAAAATGAATGTTGTAACAGTCTCCTACTGGAATGAGAAAATAAATGTAAAAGGAGAGGTGGCATGAATCATGCTGAGTCATGTGATATTTCTTAAATCACAATAAAAATAAGGTTTTAAACATTTTTAATTAATAGTAGCATTGTACAACTCTGACTCTCCAGTGGATGGCCAGTATTTGGACTTCCTCTTATCCAGGGTTTTTATAGACTCTACAGACTATAATTTTCTTTACTTTTTGTAGTCTTCATTGTACTACGATGAAGTTTACTTTCTAGCAAAACAGAAAATCAAACTAATCATGTGCATGAGAAAGCGAAAAAAAATCAAAACATTTTGTCCAAGTGGTCATTATTAGACTAAGAATGCATCCATCTACTTTAGCATGTATTATGTTTTCTAGTAAGTGATTTTAGGAAGTGCTATCCTCAAGTTATTATAAACAAGAGTAGAATATCAGGAAAAATTTCTTCACTGAAAAGGTTGACAAGCATTGGAGCAGGCTGCCAAGGAAAGTTATAGATTCACCATCCCTGGAAGTGTTCAAAAAAATGTGTGGACATGGCAGTTATGGACATGGTTTAGTGGTGGATCTTGTTGTTTTAGGTTAATGGATGGACTCATGGATCTTAGAGGCCTTTTCCAGTCTTAATGATTCTATGATTTGCACAATCAGAATAAGAGCAAGCAGTTTGCTTTAACAAACAGGTTTCAAAACCGATTTTAAAGCTGCAGTAGTTCTGAGTGTGTTAGTGAGAAGAATGGAGGGGGCAGGCAAAAGTAGCCCTGCATCCTCCCTACGATTTCCCACAGCATATTCAGCACTGGATAATTACATCGGATTTCACAAGACCATGTCTCTGTCTGAACAGATGTGTTTATAAAATTAAGAATTAAAGCAACATTATAAAACACACAAATAAGCAGTCTCTCTCTGCACATAGGTTACCCATTAGTTGTACTGAAAGGCCTTATCTCAACACATTCTTTTCCAACTGAACCACTGAGAAACAACAGAGACTTTCTAAACCTCTGTTTGAAAATCTTATCACTCACTCAACAAGAGCCTTAAACAGACTATTAGGAGTCCTGGAAAGTACAGCAGAGGTAGAAAAAAATAAAAATAAAGTCAGCTATATCTATACTATCTGCCACAATAGATTTGCATAAGCAATCATGATACTCCTCTCTGCAACAGAGAGGTGTAATCTCAGCAGTTCAGTGGGTCCCATCCTCAACCATAGAAAAGGATGGGAAAGTCATCAGTTTAATGATGCAAGAGTGTCCCTGCCCTGCGTGGTCTGATATTCCTGGTTGTCATGCCCAACAAATAAAAATACAGTGTTGAAGAGAAACTGTGTATTGTCTAACTGCTGTTTTACAAATTAGACAAAGACAATTTTAATAGCTGTACAGCTGTATACATGTGTACTATGGAAAACTAAATTCCAATTCAATCCCTTTGTGTTTTACCCAATAGTAGCAATACTGTATTCACTGGAGAGTTTTTTAAATAACTCTTTTTTTCTTTTTTCAAAAAAAATGAAAAAAGTACTTTCAAGAGAAACAGTTACATTATGCCCAGTAATGAACTAATTATTACAAAATACATACTTATCCCAAAAGTATTCTAGCCTAATATTACAGCCCATTTGAAAATTCAATTCAAATGCAGGCAATATCTGAAAATTATACGCACACACACACACACATAAAAAGGCAGCAACTGTGTTTAACATGGGTAGTTAATGCAATTACAATAATTTCTCATGCAAGTTATGTGTGCAGTTGATTTTGTGTGCATCTCTCAGCATTAGATCCATTAGATCCCTGCAGCCTATGAAGGTCAGCTGCTTTTAATACTGGAAATTTAGTGAAACAGCTTAGTTTGTTATTGCATTGAAACTGGGTTTACTCAAAGCAGCTTGCAGTGAAATGGCAGACAGCACAAGCAATTCAATTAAAATAGCTCTGAGGCAAAAAGGAGACAAGCATATTATGAAAATATACATGGGAATTTAAATGGGTGCTACAAGAGCACAACCAGACCAGAACACAGCCCTGCCCTTCCCTCTTTTCTACCTGTGTTTTTCTCTAACACTATGAAGAATATTTTTAAACAGGCTGCTCCACTTCACAACTATATCTTATCTTGGCATGCAGTGAGCAGACACAGAAGAGCCAGGTTTTCACCAATCCCGCCACACTAATCCTTTCTTGCAGAGAACTTTCAAAATGCATGATCTGGAGGATCCCTCTTTCCCAAGTTTAATTTTTGTCCCCTGCCACAGAGAAAATACACAGAGTATCCTTTCTGCAGGGCGTCAGGATGAGTGCAAGCAGGGCAAGAGCTGCCACCAGTCTCTAAAGAGGAAGGGAAGTGGGTGTACCCTCTACAGCACCAGGGCTGCTCTGTCAGGAGCTTCAGAAATGAACCTGCAATTTATTCAGGCCAGCAAAAACATTGCCAATCTTCACAGAATCACATGAATGGCCAGAGAGTTTGGGGCGAGGGGAGGCGGGGAGGGAGTGTTTGTTGGGATTTTTTTGGACGTTGCTTTAAATCACTGCAAGACACTGCTCCACATGTGTTCAAGGGTAATATAACATTTTCCTGGGCTCACTACTGAGGATCAGAATGGCTTGGGACCTCCTCCCTAAAGCTCCTTTTATTCTAACGAGTTCTAGAGAACACCACCCATGAACTGTGGAGCTCCCTGCCTCCCCAGGAGCCTAGTCCTCTGGCCTAGGGTATACCTGTACCTTGCTTTGCAATTATATAAGGCAATTCTTTCTCTTCATTATTGCTTGTGGCACCACTTTTATTTCCCAGCTGCAGAACAATATCTAGGTGAGGGAGAATCAAACCCTTTTTAGTCCCACCAAATATCAGACAGTCCTACATCACACAGAGGAAAAGCAGGAATAAGGTTAAAATTTTAATTATATTCAACAGCTTCTGTGTCTGTCAATGAACTTTTCTCTTTTTTAATTTTTAAATCAACTGTATATGTGTTTGCAAAACATATACACCAGATCTTAACAAAAATTTGCTTTCAATGTGACTCTGTTGCCACAATAGCTGTGATGTGCAGCGACATCCTTCTGTGCCAGCACTGAATCAGATACCAGAACTCATCCAAATTACCAGTTCAGTTCTGTTTCCTTGACTTTTCCACAAGTTAAAAAAGAAAAAAATAATCATCAAAGCAATGTTAAAGTAATGCATGTTATTCAAGTTCAGATTCAAAATTTTATTCATCAGAGCTAATTCAAAACAGGCATTTTCTGAACTGAAGAAATCAAAGTTGTTTGCTGTTGTTTTGCTGTTGGGTATTTTTCCTTTTTTCTTTTCTTAGCATCAAAGTAATGTGTCTTCAAGCACAAATATTTTAATTTCTAAAAAAATTGCCCAACTTTTCCTTGTGGTTTGCACTATAGTCTTAATAATCAAGAATTAACAGACTTGGGATGAACACAGACCTCAGGGACCTTAAATAAAATCTTTTCTGTCCTTAGTACCATCTACTGTTTGGGCCACCTTTTCTTAAAGGTGTCCAATTTATTTCACAGTTGTAGTGATCTCTTTCAGATGTCAATATGAAAATGAGAAAGATTTTTTCCACTAATACACTTAAGTCACATTAATTCTCCTGCTCCAGGCAGTGAGAAGAGGTAAAGCCCACTATACCCTGTACTCATCAACAATAGGTACTCCTTGCTTTAGACAGCCAGTATTAAGACTAGAAACAGGATTAAAATGAAATAATTTTGAAACTAAAACCCCTTTTCACAGTGAATCGAAGCAACTTCACATTCCTTACATGTAATTATGTTTATGTTGTGTCTAGAGCAAGTGTAACTTGGCAGGAGTGCAACACTCAGCAGACAGATATGGCAGCAGTAGAAAAGATAGCAACTCTAAAAATAAAGGCTCCAACAGTATCACAAGCAGGAGCCAAAATTCAGAAGAAATATGTATTTGCTATCAGTGAGGTGAAAGTGATGGTGTAAGCCTATGCAGCAGAAAGGCCCACTTGGTCTCTGAAAGACCATTTTACCTTTTCTTTGAGAGAGCTACACAAGACAAGCTGGACTTCTTCCCTTTTACATCAGTAATGCTGAGGGTGCAAACAGACTCAGAAGCTTCAGATGAACATGTCATGAGGGTCAACACAACAGAAAATTGACCAAAAAATAGGAACACAATTTGATGAGAAAAATTACCCACTAGAATACATTAACATTACACAAATCAGTACTACAGAAATGTCAGAATTAAGGTGCCTTCTCCTGATGCATTATGTCCAACTTCCCTCTTTCTTTTTTTTTTTTTTTTGTCCTGGAAGGAATTGGTGCCTTATCCAGTGCAAAGGTGAAGAGTATTTAAGGAATTGAGTTATGAAGACAGAATTATCCATTTCCTTGCTTGCTTTCCTGTGGTGCTTAACACTGATAAACGATCCCTGCAAGAATAGCCATCAATACTGATAATCGCCATCTTTCCAGCCACATTTTTTACACAGGAGACTGAGCCACACACGTTAATGTCAAAAGCATCCATCAATTTGGGATGCCCAATTTGTGCCACCCAGAGAAAAGCAGTTACACCACTTGGTGTCTTCTAGCACAATCCCAATATTTTTCAACTACATCTCAGTTCTTTAGTGAGAAGCAGTCCCTTCCCCTGACTTGTTTCTGTCCTGCTCCCTTCTTTTCCCCTTTCTGATCCTCGTTGCACTCTCTACTCTGAGGCTTCCCTCCCATTCAGTCCTAGTCTTACCAATTTGTTCAAATCCTCATTGAACACAAACTTGTCGTGCAGTACTTCACTCAGTATGGCCTTGCTGAAAAGCCATGCAGCCTGCCAGGCTAATAGGATTTGCCAGAAAGCATGAGAATAATAGACTTTTTGACATGGGACTGTACAGGTAAACTAATATATAATCCTTTAATTCCTGAAAACAAGGTTAAGATCATTTTGGCTTGGGAAAAAAACAAATCCTTTTCTTCCAATCCAAGTAAGGCAAACAATCTTTTTGGATGAAAGGGTTAGATGAAATGTTCCAAACAGGAGTAATTATGGGTTGGAAAACGTTTTCCATGAGAAACACCATACTAGCAGTCATTCCTGCTAAAAATCAAAAGAGTTCATAAAGCATAAGATTTTAGTTGAATAATCAAATAATTCAGACTGGAAGTGTCCTCAAAGTCATCAAATTCTATCTCCTTGCTGAAAGCAGGGTCAACTTCAAAGTTAGATCAGTTTGCTCAAGTGTTTCTTCTGTCAAATTCTGCATATCTTCAAGGATGGAAAGTCTGCATACTCTCTGTGCAACCTGTTTTGATATTTGATCATCCTTACTGTGAAAATTGGTTATTTACACCTAGCAGGAAATCCCCTTTCTCCCATGCACTTTCAAGAGGAGTCTGATCCACCTTATATTCATAAGATTCCCCTTTAACAATTTTCTACTCCAGGATATATAAAGCCATACTTCCCACCTCTCTTGGTCTGTCATTCCATCCTTCAGCTTCCTTCCTGTCTTTATAACATTTATTCTAAAATGGGAAATCTTTCTTCCATGAGAGCAGGACCCAAAACTAGACACAGGACTTCAGAGATAGTCTGTCTGTTGCTGATTAGGGGGAACTTCCCTTGACATTCCTGTCTGTGCTCTTTTTAATCATCATGGACATCGTTTTGTGGTGGTCTTGGCAGTGTTATGTTTATGGTTGGACATAATGATCTTAAGGGTCTTTTCTAACCTAAATGATTCTATGATCTATGACTCTGTGGTTGCCCTTCACTGCTGGCTTGCATCCAGCTTGTCCACCAAAAGGACTTTCCTGCAGAGCTGCTAACTAAGGCAGCTGTCCCAGCCTTTCTTTATTCCCTCCTAGATGCAGTTCTCTGTATTTTTCTTTGCTAAGCTTCAGAGTTCCCTCACAGTCGACCAATGCAGTATTTTGCAGTTCTCACTAATTCCTAAAACCTTCATTCCTTTGAATGGCACCAACAGTAGATAGAGGTCACTTACGCTTACTAAGGGAAAACACTTTGGGGCAAAAAGTCACCTGGCAGGAATTCCCATCCAGACCTGGATCCTAGCGCACCTTTTAACAGCTTGCATCAAAGCCTAAGATTGAGACATTCCTGTTCAGCCAGGGAACTGCTCAATACCTACTGCTTTCAAAGGCAGCCTCAGTGATGCAGTGCAAACTCTGCACTAAGCCCTCTCTAGAAAAAGTCCCTAAACTACTTTCCCAGAGAAGGGACAGGATATGTTTATTCCAGCATCACTTCTGGGAACATTAACTACCCATATATGAAGGTACACACACACACACACACAAAAAAAATCAATGCAAGCTAGGAAGTACTAAACCAGATGCGCAACTAGGAGAAATGATGGATCTTTTAGAGAACAAAGTGAAGGATGTAGAATGAACAGGTTTCTTTTTCTCCACTCCTCTGAGAAGAGCAAAAGCTGATGGATGATATTCTAAAGGAACATATTGTTAAAAATGTTGGCAACACATCATCAACCTTTAGGGTCTACTTAATAAGTTAAAATGTCTGTCTCTGTAAGAATCAAATTAATATTACACATGAAAGATGAAGAAAAAGCAGGAAGCTAGAGAAAGGAATACATTTAGTTGACTCATCCCTCTAGATTCCTATTTAATTACACTTTGCCCACAATGGAGAAAGAATTGTTTCTCAAATAAAAAGTTCATGGAAGGTAAATCCATCCATCCAATCCATCCATCACCAGTGAAGCAATGTTCTGATGCTAGAATGCTAATGGCCATCTAAGTCCTTGCAATATTTAATTGAACCAGTAAGTTATATGACTGGCTTCTTCCTGTGTGGTCTCACAGCAAAAGAGCTAACGATGATCTCAGCTGGAATGTAATCACCTACTCAAGCCAAGGGCATTGCAGTTGTGCTGGTCATCCAACAAAATACTTTAATGGTGTCCTTGCTTTGGCCAGCTTTGCTTCCTAATTGTCCTCTGCCCCTTCCCAAAGCATCAAAGCACCACATACTACTGCTCTATGGGGTTTTTGGTGTGATTGCATTTCCTATCTCACCCTCCGCTAGAGTGGTGTGAGGAGAGCTGCCTAGACTCCCTGAACACGCTAGTAACAGCATGTGAACCTCACTATCTGTTCTCAACGTGTTTCTGCTGTGAAGCAAATAATAAAAAGAAAAAAAAAACTTGCTAGCAGTTCAGCTAGCAGTTCAGCTCCACTTGTGGTTATTGGATTGGATGTCAGGGTCAAAAGCTAGATGCAAAACCCACAGATCACATTCTCTCTGTAGGGAGCCACATGCTCATCTGTCCCAAGCTGACAGTCTGACTTCCAGTATAATGGGCTATAAACATGGTCTTTGCTTCATCTGTGAGGCTTGGGGTATCTTAAATTTGACAGTCACTGAATGAAACTTTACTCTGGAGTTCAGAGGCAAATTATTGAACTGTCTCGTTAAATTAGATTTCACTGGCTGTACAAACATTGCAATCACACACTTTGTTATTTGAGCCTTCAATCTGATTTTGTCAAGACTCACTGTACAATTTTCTAAAGCAAATTATTCTGAAAGGTTGTGCAAATGGCATAAAAAGCAGCAGTAGAGTAATGACTTTCTAAGCAAGTCAGAGGTAGTCGGATTTTTTTTTAATAACAAAATAAAAATGTCCTAAGGCTTCTCAAATCAATAGTCCTCAATGGCTTCTTCTTCAATCAGCATATTCTCATACCAAAGGTATAAATCCTGAGGAACATTACAAAATGAGAGCTTTGCACTTGCATTTTTGAGGAGTCTCAGTGAGCCATGATTTGATATCTATCACAGTGAAGGAATTTCCAGCTGCCAGCAGAAAAGGAAAAGAACTGGAAAACAAAGTTTGAATTACTTCTATAATTCATCAGTTAGGTATTAAGGAAAAAGAAAGAAAAATGGCTGATTTGAAGCTTGTAAGGAATTACTAGGTTTAAATTTACCTTTGCAGAGAATGAAATCACATCTGGAGTTTATATTAACTTTTTCCACAGAAGCAGAGCATGTTCACTTGTGAAATCTTATGCAACATGGAATGAAAGACATGTAAAATAAAATTTAAAAAAACACATCTTCTCATAAAAGATTTTGAAAATAACCTTTTTAGACATCATAAAGACTATGGACCTATGAAACTTACTTGAAAATTTTAACATTCTGGTTATTCACTTCCCAAAATTATTTGGCATATTCTCATACACGTTCATTTTATGCTTTCAGATGTACTTGAGAAGAGCAGCCCTGTGACAATGTTAAGCCATAGGTACTAAGACTGGCTGATGAACTTCAAGACAGTGCTCTGAGCACAGCCTTAGCTTGGGAAGTTTTCAGAACAAGAAGAAATGCAGCCGTGAAATTAACATGTGAAATTTCATATCACATCACTTTATCACCAAAGATTAAAAAGATTTGCATTAGGTTTTGGGTAGTTTCAGAGAATAACTCAAAGTAAAAGGCTTAACTTTCAAAAGCACCACGCTTATGGAGCACCTTACCCAAGAGCTCTTTTTTGCCACAGTCATATGTGAGACCAGAGCAGGTGCTGAAGCTTCAACCCTGTGAACACCTCTCTGAGAACATGCTACACAAAATCCCTTCAGTATCCCAAATCCTTCCTGCTTCAGACCACTATCATTGCCATGCGTGAGCACTACTGGAGAACAATGCCAAGGACACAGAGACTCTACTAGGATGCTGATTCATATTAGTTACAAATCTTCTACAGAACTTGTGACGAGATTTTCTATTCCTGTACTTGCAATGCAAGTGAATGAAATTTGTGTTGAGGTGAAGCATACTCTCAAAAAACCCCCCAAAAAACAACAACAAAAAAAAAACCCAAACAAGAAAACAAACAAAAACCAAACAAAAACCCAAACAAAAACCAAAAACAAACAAAAACCAACAAAAACCCAAAAACAAACAAAACCAACAACAACAAAAAACACCAACAAACCCAAAAGAACAAAACCAACCAAACTGCAAACCTCAAAAACCCACCAGGGGCTTCTTTGTCCTGGTTGAGCTGCATTTATCCTCCCATTACTATCAACAGTACAATGAGGCATTTAGGTAAAAAGGTATTTTCTTAAAAAATAATAAAAAAAGCTAGTGCATTGTAGTCCAGCTACAACTCCGACGAAACCAGGTCTGAAACCCTTTGCTCACAGTTCCCAGTGGAACACAGCCTTTCTGTTGGCAGAAGGGGTGTGGGCAAAGAACCCCAAACTCTAATTTTCCACTCTAGTTTGAAATTGGTATAATGTGCAGCAAAATAAAATCCTGTGAAAAGAGGGAAATCTTTATGGTGTAAATGAAAAACCTCTGCAAGTGCCAGACAGCCTACAAGGCTCCCATCTACTTCAAGATGATCCCACGCTGGTCCATCAGACAAGAAGGACCTCTACCATTTTAGGAAATGTGTGTTTCTCACAAGCATCATGGCCACATACCAGAGGAAGGTTTTGGTGACAGCAGACAAGAGGGCATCCCTCATCAGATGAAGCCATGGAATCATGCAAAATACAGATAATTTTAATCAGGTTAAGGTTTCTGCTTTACAGAGATGCCACCATCAGATTTGGAGCATAGAAGGTTCATACAGTACCACTCCCACAGCCTGGGCATCCACTCTGTGCACAGACTACAGTGCTATTACGAGCTATTTCAAAGTAGTTCATGGATAAATAAAATGAAGTGCCCACAGTGTGCAGCTCCAGATGCCAAAGGGCTGCCATGCCCTCACAGATTATTTCATCTGTCATTCCCGCCACCGGAGAACATGTCTCAGATTCATAGCAGGGAAGCCTCACTGAGCAGCCAAAACACTCATGTCTGGTCATCAGCACTAACTGAGGGGAGGAAAATAATTATTTTGAAGTAGTATAGCCTAGAAATTTAAGCCAAGACTCCTGAGCAGGAAGCAAAGCCATCTTTGTTTTCCTGAGTGCTTCCTAACCCACAAACTGTGTACAATACATTGCCTTCCAGTATTATAAGCATGATTTAGTTATCTATTAAAAAAACCCCAAAACCACACTTACCCCTTCTTCCCCCACAATCTCAAAAAAAACCAAACAAAACAAAAAAACAAACAAACCAAACCCAACCCAATAAAAAGCTCTGCCATTGCTAAGAACAGAGAAAACCAAACCCTACTCACCTGTGGAGAGAACTGTGGAGTGAAAAACTCAAAGCACTCTGAATTTTTACACTATAAAGATGAAGTTTATAAGCTCAAGGTGATCTCTTTAGATATTTTATGGCCATTCCTCTTAATGCATTTGGTAAAAGCATCACATGTATTGTATAGGGCAAAAAGGCAGTCGAAAAAACTCTACATGCAAGATGTGAATAAACTAGTTCATCATCTAAATCATTATAGAGGGGGAAAGTATTTGCATATGAGGAAAGAAAGTACTTTTACAAGTACTTGGAAAAGAACATGCAGTAACCAGCCAGACAGCAGCAGAGCTCTTTCAAATTAACTTTCCAATATAAGTCTTAAGAGTAGATTTTCAGCAAAATTCACTTTCCTATATTAATTAATTCTGAATTTGACACATGTAGAAACTTGAGAAATAAAAATAATTTAACTCTTAAAACTAGCTGCAGAAAAGGAAAAGGACCTGCGCATAATCCATGTTAGTACTTTTAATGTACACTCCTCACATCTCACAGTCAATTTTATCTTATACTCAATTATAAGTATCTTATACTCAAGTATTCAAAAATTTCCACCACCAGGGATAGAACATGCATCAATATCACAGAAAATACCATTGTAACATACTTTATTTGGAGAAAAAAAAAATAAGAAAGCACATTTAACTTTTTCCGAAAGGATTGAGAATGCCAGGCAGCACAAAACAGCCTCCAGAGCTGTCACAGGGGTAAAGGTTTTGAGGAACTTGCACCAAACCTGCAGGAATGCAAGAGCCTTGCCTGTAGTCAGCTGGCTGTCAAAGGGTGATGGATTACTTACTCAACCAAGTTACAGAAACAACCAATTTTGAGGTGATTTGCTTGATTTTAAATCCTGGTTATGACTCAAAGCAGCCACCCTCAACAACAGCATGGTAGCACTGTAAGAGACTTCATTAGGATTTGTGCTTCCATTAGACAAGAAAAACCCCTCCAGTTATGCCTATGTAAAGACCAGCTGCACTTTGCCAGGACATCTGCTGGACTCAAGATTAAATTTGAGCCTCTATTCCTCTGACTGACAAGAGCGTCACACAACAGAAGTAGCAAGTAGGGAAAAGCCCTCACCTAGGGAATCCATGGAGCTGACCCATGGATACCTTTCCTCCACTTACATGTAATGATATATCTCCATAAACACACCCAGAGCACAGTGTGTGAGAATATGACATTTTTTATTAGTTCTTAATGTTTAACTACTTGTGCATGCAAAGATATCCTCACAAATTGTATCTCATCAAATGCATAATGAGCCAAATTATTCTCTACTACTGTAAATCAGTGAAGGTCCATTGATCTTATTACAGGAGAGCAATTTACACTTGCAAGGAGGGTGGGAGACTACTTCTAAACGAGGAATGGGAACAAAAACTGTAATAATTAGAAACCTAACTCAGGAACAAAATGCATGCAGATCAGTTCCTTTTTTCTCATCTGAACAGCTATATTTATACCAAATAGGCACAGTAAAGAGTTAAATAGTTTTTAGAACAACTTATTGAGCTTTGGAGACTTTGATGACTCTCTGAAGTGTTTGCAGAATTGAATAAAGGCAGTATCCTTCCCCTGCGAAGCTACCAAGGTCTGGAACTTACTTGGCATTCATAAAGCATTCCTACCTCCATCCCTCAGTGATGATAGCCCCAGCCACTGACCACCAACTGCTCTATTCACCCTCTCCTCTGCAGCCACCATGGGTGACAGACATCAAATGCAATGCAGAAACCTGAGCAACACCTCTGCTAATGTGATTGCCCAAAGCATTTTGTGGACTCTGTGCAGGTGTTTTATAAATTTGGGGCAGGTGGAAGGATTCTAGAGGGAACAAGAGACTTAATCACTCTACCATATATAAATTTTTTAGAAAAGAAAGGAAGCAACATATTAAAAATCAAGCATCAGAGGACTTTATGAACTGATGATTTGTTTACATTTCTTCTTGGTATATACCATATGTCTTGCTTCCATATAGGGAGGTAGAAAAACATATTTCAATATGAAATTATAGAAACTGCTTGTAAGCCAACAGGTAGACACATCAGAAAGTTACTTATGTTTGCATCGTGTATTAATAGTTTTCAAGCATATGAATCTAAAGTCATCATTTGTTAATTAGTGTAGTGAAGAACTATACCTATTGAATTTGATTTATTATTTAGTATACACAGACTTAATCTTACATGGAAACTTCTAAAGCAGCTCAGCAGGAGTTACTTAATTCTAGTACACAGCATGAAATTAAGGAAAAAAGAATACAAATGGCTTCAACAGACATAATGCAGTTTATTTGGCAGAAGTAACATCTCACATATAACATTTAAAGAAAAATTCTTGGACAGTTGCTTTTGACTTACATTTGAGTCCAGAAAAAGACTGAAAAGATGTTGAAGGAAGATAATTAACAGTTAGGAATCCTTTCAAAGGGTCCTCTCAGATGGTTGTTATTAGGAGAGACAAGCTTGCTCTGCTGGGCAGGAGGCCACAGACATCATGCAGGACCTTGCAGATCTCTGGGGATGGGATACTGGGAAAATCAACAGTACATTTGGGGGGGGGGGGGGGGGGGCACGGGCGGGGGGGATGTTGTGTTTGGTTTGGTTTGGTTTTGGGGTTTTTTTATGACTTGTGCTGCTATAGTGTTCTCCCATTGACTACTGCTGCTTTTACCAACAGGCAGAGAGACACACAAAAAGAGAGACCCTCAAAAAGAGAAAGCTCTGTTCCAAGTACAACCTAAGCCAAAGGGATAGAAATATACTTCTTACAAGTCTCTAGCCAAAATAATAATCATCTTCAGTGGATTCAAAGCACACTATCCCAGACAGAGAGAGCACATGGAAGAAGCTGTTAAGTATTTGCAGAAAAGATCTCTCTCTGGCCTGTAAAAGAAAGAATAAAAGATTTCTCTCGGTATAAAAGCCCAACCTCCTGCTGTTGGAGCTAAGGATGTTTGGATTTGATTAATAACTGCAAAATGTTTTTCTCTCCTATACAAGGGCCTGTTAATGGTTTATTACTCATTTTCAGGAGAACATATGTCACTGCATGAAGGAGCAGCAGTTGCATCCCTCCCAAATGCTGCTTCGAGGAAGAGCTTGCAACTGAAGCATAGGACCAGAGACAAAGCTGGTTCCCAAGACACAGTAGGGCAGGCAGGAGAATCCCACAGATGTCCAGCAAGCCCATAATTAGCAGTCCCTGCATTTCTCCCAGTGTCACCACAAAAGGGAATTTTAAGAAAAATAAAAAGCTTACAAGAGCCATTCATGAATTTGAGGTACTGGTCTGAAAACTTGACAGATATTAAAAGCCCTTTTCTGGCTGTATTTTGTATAGAAATCAGGGGAAAGGAAAACTTAGAGAAAGGCAGAGAAATTGTTGGATAGATAAAAAGACTAGAACATAGAAAAGAGAGCTATTCAGTATTTTATCAGCTGTCAATCTGGAAGAAATTTCCAAGTGAAAGCTGATGCATTGCAGAGGGAGGGAATGAGCTTGATCATGAGCATGAGACAGCAATGGCAGGAGAGTTGAGGGAAGGATGTGCTCCCACTGGACTGGTAGAGCTCCAAGCTAAAACCATCATACCAAAGGAGGAAAAAATTTATTTATCCTGAAGAGTCAAAACGGCTGTACACTATCTGCCAGGTACACTTTACAATATGTTAGTGTTATTCCACTCAGTGGTGACAATAAAACCTGGGCCATCTCCAGGCTGCCATTTAACCATGCTTAGAAAGAACATATCCAGAAACTAACCAGCAAAGGAGCAAGCAGCAGCACATCATGTGGAGGTGGCAATGTTTCATTTGTGATATATTTATTCAATATGCAATTAGATCATTACACTGCTGGTCAAAATACCATTCTTAGTACAAATATAGTACCCTCCACCATGGATGAAAGATGTGTTTATCTAACACGCTGCATGTTCAAAATGAAAATAAAAACAGTTAAGTCACTGTACTTCAGTGTATTCATATCCAAAAAGTTTAGAGAACTTGACATAAAAAGAAAAATATTTACAGAATAAATGTGATGAGCCAGAAACCTAAAGATTTTTTTGTGACTGGACATAAGAAAAAATCTAACTGCATTAAAATGAAATAACTAAAATTTCTTCCAGTAAATGCATACATTTGGAAAGTACAAATCAGTAGCTAAAATGGCAACCTTATTACATTGATTTCCTTATCCCCTTGAGACATCACGTACGTATCTAAGGTTGGCATCAGACATTTATTACAGAGAGGGGGAACATTTTGTAGAGGTTAAAAAGTGAAAGCTGTCTTTGGTGACCACTCAAGATAGCAACAGCAAGCCAAATGGCTCCACTTCTGGGACACTTCCAAGTCAGTTCTCAGCCTATAACCATGAGAAACTGCAAGGCTTTTAAAGGGAAGTTCATTTTTTAAAACATTACTGCAGCTCAAAAGTACTGTCCTGGTAAAGTATCCAACCAGAAACAAGCTTTTCAATGCTCCTCCTTGGGTCCTGGGCCTTGTGTTTCCATTCTGATCTCAATCAGAAAGTTTCAGTGGGTCTGCAGCCCTCTGCTTCAGCTTTAGGAGAGTCACAAAAACCAGAGCAGGAGGCAAATGAAAAGAGCTGGTAAATGTGAACGCAGCATTTAAATTAGAAAAAGTGAGATTCAAGGGAAGAATGGGAAACACAGGAAGCCATCCAGCCACTTGCAAGTCTGTGCCAAGAGAGTCACCAGGCTCGTCAGCACAGCACCCCATGCAGCTGCCCAGGGCCAGCAAAGGGGCGGTAAAAAGAAAAAAGGATGAAGTTGGCAGAGAGGTAGGATCCACGTAGCACAGGGCTGAGATGACAGGCCGAGACCTGCTAGAGCCAGGAGAGTACAGTGGGGGGCACCTGAGCTTCCTGCAGCATTACAGGAGAGCATAGAAGGACAGGAGGAGCTGGATGTAGTGGGGAGGCATCAAGCACGATGGCAAGTGGGGAGGTCAGGAGCAGTTATCAGGAGGCAGGGGAAAGATCTAAAGGACACAACTATACGCAGGGGGGCAGGAAAAGTGCATCTGAGTGTTGTAACAAAGCAGCAGGTCAGGCAAAACCACAGCAGAGCTTCAAGGGGAAACCCCATTGAGTAGTCACAGGTGCACTTTGGGGAACAGCCTGCATTTGTCAATACAAGGGTTCCCTTTTTCTATCCTATTACTTCCTTCCACTAATAGTATGATAAGTGGTTCAAGGATTTTCTTTCCTCTTTCATTGCATCAAGCAGTAGGAATTTATTAGAAGCAGTATTTTTCCAAGACAGATTGGGACATAAACACAGAGTGGTTTGGGTTTGAAGGGACCTTAAATATCATCCAGTTCCAAACCCCTTGCCTTGGGCAGGGACACCTTCCACAAGATCAGGTTGCTCAAAGCCCCATCCAACCTGGCCTTGAACACTTTCAGGGATTGGGCAGCAACAGCTTCTCTGAGCAACAAGTTCCAGTGCCTCATTCCTTTAACAGTAAAGAATTTCTTCCTAATAATCCAACAAACTATTATAAATTTGCTTAAATTCAAGCATGTAAGAGGGCCTTTTGACATTGTGACCACTCATATACCCCGTCTTAAGCAAATGTGGAGTATGTGCATGAACATTGCCTAATTTAATTGCATGATAGCCTCTACATCTTCTGCTTCACCTCTAGATTGTGATCCCTCTTTATGCACATATCCTTCTCTCACCTACCTTCTCGGCAGCAGAGTTCAAGAAACAGGGGTTTTCCTTTTTACTTTTTTTAAACTGGAAATGTTGCAGCAAGATATTTTAATAATATACAGAGTACTACTACCAGTGTAACATCAGCAGCACTAAACTTTTTATGTGAAGCCAATCATATTTGTACTACAAAGTATGTATAATGTTATTGAACAGGTTGATCTGAGACTTAGTGCAGTCAGAGCTTTTTCAAGGAACATTTCCTTTGTAAAATAGTAAAAAGATTATTTTCTCTCAACAATAAAATGACAGATACTAGGATTCAGTACAGGTCAAGAAGAAATGAAGTAATTCCACCACACAAGATCATCATTAGTTGATCTAAACCAATCATAGTTTCCTTACTCTTTTTTCCCCACTTTCTTCCAAAAAAAAAAAGGTCACAGCATGTTTCAGAATGGATGTCAAAGTTCTAATTTCCAAAAATCCCAGAAGTAATGGTTTATTTTCAATTCAAAAATAAACATATTGAAATGCAGAATGTAAAAGAAGCCTAAGCAGGAGGCAAAGAGATACCATTCCTGCACAGTGCTAGTATTGATTAGCTCCTGGGAGCTCTATAAATACACTTTCGAGACAGTACTACCCGAAATATCTCCCTTGGAGACATCATCATTTATCAATATTGTGTTTTTCCTGCTCTGATTGAGCTATTTTGATGTAATGACAAAACGGTTCTTAAAATATTCAAAACTCTGATTAATACACTTTTCTGAGAAGCATACTTTTTTATTATTTCTCCTAGTACTGATAACATTTACATTTTCCTTTGAAAGAAAAAATTTTTTCTTCATCGCTTTTTCTGTATTTTGCTTTATCTCTTTCAACACTGAGCACAGCAAGGAAGAAATATTTGCATGCTAATGCAAATCAAAAAGCAATCAAATCAAAAAGAAAAATCATCTCTCAAATTAATAAAACTCTTCTTCTCCTCTTACAATACTAATTCAACACTTTCTTTTCCACACTATTGATTAGTTGACAACTTCTCTCTTAACCAGAATCATCAAGAGAACCAAACCTTCAAGAATTCAACATTGTATTGTGCATTCTAAAGAAAAAAAAGAGTTCTAAAATTTATTTTGGTGTGTGAGAACATGTGTCTTTTAAATGACAAATTTAGATCACATCCCAATTTTTCTAGAATCAAAGAATTTTAGGTATGTGTTGTCCCTTTGTAACTTCAGAGCAAAGCAGAAATTTGAGAAGGAAAAAACCATTACAAATGATATTGCATATGCCAGTTCAATCTAGCTTTATATTACTATTTACACAGCAATCGGACCCAAAATAACTCTGACCTCATGCCTACTTTTGTAAGGAGAATAGTTGCAAACATGCTCAGGCTTTGAGCACAAGGGACACTTGCGGCAAGGGCAGGCAGTCTGGCATAGCAAGCTAATAAAACCTGGCTTACAGATAACCTGCAAACTGCACTGTGGACAGAGCAGTAACTTTTGGACATTGCATTACAAAGTATTATATCAAAAGGCATTCTGGTTGGATTTTGTAACAAAGTAAATCTTAAATGATTTTAATGATGTGTATTGGGCTTTAATAATGCTATTCAAGATTAGATATTAAGTTGTGCAACTTCTACTTTCAGACTGGGCAATTTCATTACTTTCCCCTACGAAAAGAGGCTTTAATGATTAAGCGTTTACATTGTTTTCCCCATAATAAATAAATGGTGTTAAAAGGCCCTTGTCAGCACTGAAGAGCTGGATCCAGTCCCACAGTGGACATTAAGGACACAGATTAGATCAAGCCAACAAAACACTTAAAACAAAGGTTTTCCCTATTAGCTACAGCAATTTTTAAACTAAGATTCAGTAATATGATTTTAATGCCAGGTGAGGTCAGACAAAAAAGAAATTCCATCAGTGACAATAGGCAAATTCTTACTGATTTCATGTCTACAAATCAAAGCTTTCCTTCAGAAATGTCTCTGTAAATATAGAGGAAACCAAAAGCAAATCACTTCATAACATCAAACTCATGAGAACAGAGCTACAATATAATGATGTTTGCCATTATTTCTTAGGGGCACATTAAAAAGGAAGGATGATAGCATCTCCTCCCCAACTAATAAAAGAAAAAAAAATATAAAAGCAACAGTTCAGGCTATGAAACCAATTCTCTCAATCTTAGGACAGTAAATTTACCTTCCCAATTTATCTTCCTCCAGTTTAAATGGATGTCCTTTTTGCACATTTCTGGCTCAAACTTCCAATGTCACATAGTACCAAGGCACAGACCCAACAGGTCATGCAGCTACCAAAGACATCAATACACAGCAGAGCAAGTAAGCAGTTCAAGTCAGGTAATCAAAATGAATGCAAAACTGTAGATGCCATCAAGGTTCAGCTCCCAAACCAGCAGGCTCAAGTTTGTGCGGGCAAAAGGGATGAAAGTACAGGAAAAGTGAACATACTCTACCGTGACAGGAGTGCTGTGCCCATCACACCGAGGAATATTAACAGCCAGGAGTGGACCATGTGTGTGTGGCTCATCTTCGCAAACGAAGATTTGGGAAGGGCTGTCCCCACGTGGGTGTGCCCTTCCAGCCTGCACAGTGGATTTTTTACGTGAGGCTCAGCGTGCGCAGAACTGGCCCCACCGTTTAAGTCCTGAGGTTCATCTGCCACGGTCGAGCAAGCTTGGACAGTGCCAGTGAAGTCCTCAGGACTAGAACCTACAGCACTTAGCATTTCCCAGGAAGTCTCCCATCCAAGTACTAATCCGGGGCTGACCCTGCTTAGCTTCCGAAATCTGATGGGATCGGACGTCAGGGAGGCATTTAACTGCCTGACAGGAGTGGACCATACCATGGTCTGAAATACAGATCATAGAATGGTTTAGGTTGGAAAAGACCTCCAAGACCATTAAGTCCTACTGTTAACAAAGTACTGCCAAGCCCACTACTAAACCATGCTCCTAATTGTCACATCTACATGCCTTACAAATACCTCCAATCTAAATTAAGGATCTTGTCATTTTAGCAGCCTTAATCTAGTTAGTTTATGTCTTAGTGTATTCTCTTTCTCTCAAAATGCATGGCCCAAACCACCAATTAGCCGATGCCAGTTGCCTGCCCTTACTATTTATTTCCACACTGTACTATTTGCTGCCTTTAACATAACAGAAAACAAGATATTTTGATATCACATTTTATATCATAATTTTACTTGGAAATACCAAGTCCAAAAAAGTCAAGTCTTCCTAATAGTCAATCACTTTCCCTACCTCACACCTCCCCCTTTTATTTATAGCTTTCTTTTTCATTCAGATTAAATAGGTTAGGAGTAATTACATCTTCTCTGTGACCTGCACTACTTGAAACCATGAATTATTTCTGTTCTTTTCCACTCCCTGTCTCTATTTTAGCTCCTCCTCTAACATGGCAACAGGAATGATTAAAAACCTCCAAATCCAATTTTCATGTACCAGAACTCATTTCCGACCTTATGTTCTCACGACTTTGCTTTCTTTTTCAATTGCTGTCAAACTCTGCAACCGCTCTCCCAAGTACAGCAAAGAACTTCTCTTCTAGATTCTTCTCCATGTTACCATTTTGAGGTACAGAGGGACTATTTGGCATTTGCTTCATCCCTTTAGACTCTTCTGTGCTCATCAGAGGTACGCGGTGGATGCAGCAGCAGCAACAACTCATGTTGCTTACAAGCTTCCCCTGGTGCTGACACCCCTTTTCGTGCAGTTCAGCATCATGACCAAATCCAGTCTTTTTGAGGTTTCTCCCTCCTCCATTGCACTATACCATATGCTGTCTTCTACCCAGCCAGGAAGTACTGGTACAATTCTGCCATGAGGCCATGCTTGGGTACAGGGACAACTATTTTGGGACCTTCCCTCTCTTGCCAGCACCAAACCATCTCTCTTGGCTGTGAGGTACCACCAGCATGATCGCCAGTGGTGTTGGACATGGTTTGAAGTTGATCTCTCACAGATTCAAAGCAACAGTATGAGTGAGGTGTCCCATCCTGTTACGTGGTGGGTGACAACAAAGGCCATCTATAAGACCGGTGTGGTCAATTTAGCCTCAGCTTTCTGGACTGTTGGTTACCATGCAAAGGGGGTTTTTGTGTGGTTTAGTGTTTGAGTTGATGACACGGTGGTATCAGGCACCAAAACAAAAAAATACTGCCTTTTGGTTTTGATCTGCAATTTTACAAATACATTTTACAGGTACAGTGGCAGTTTAGATTTGAACCAATTTAAATTTTGTTTGAAGAGACAAAAGGGTTTTTACAGAATTTAAAGGAAACAGATATCTTCACATTCTTTTTTAGAAATTGAAATATAACCACTGCTTCTAAGCAAGTAACTAATAAAAACAAACAACACAAAATATTTAGTGATCTGCTGGATCATTTTAAGACCCAGGAGCATCAAGTGAGACAAACATGTTTGCTTTCATTGTCCCCTCTAAGAGAAATGTGAAATTATTAAGTAACATGAAAAAGTTAACTGGACTCAACAATGTGCAATTTTAATTTTTTCAAAAATTCAAAAGATAAAGAAATGTTTGGGGGTATTTTCCCCCTACAGAAGACAGTATTTGATGGTAAAAGAAGTCCAGGTGTCCACCCAGCGTTGAGAGACCAAATTTACATCTATATGGGACTGGAAGATGAGAGGTTGCCAACTACACCAGTGTCTCAAAAGCAATAACAACAACAACAATTACGAGCTGTTAAAAAAGTGTGTGTATGTATACATACTTAAGCACGTCCACACAACTGCTGGCTGCCTTCCTTAGCCAAGAGAAACAAGCACAGATCTACACTGGGAGGCTCTGGGGCCATCCGTGCCCAGAGCTTGGTAGCAGTGCACAGTGCCCAGGAAGGTTTCACCACCCATATCCCACTTCCATGGCTGCCCTCTTCAGCCATCGTTCCCTACCCTTTCCCCCACACTGCAGACAGGTGGGCAGCCTGGCACACCACCACAAGAGCTCCCCATTTTCATGTGGCCGACGTAGCCATTCCTTCTGGCACCACATGTTTCTCATTAACTTTGTCCACACTCAGCTCACAAGTGTCAGCTGGAAAGCCCAGACTCCAAATATTTCACAGATGAAACAACAACAGACTTTTTGCCAATGACTCAGGCCTGGATCTCAGCCACTTCTCCAGCAACTGGTGGAAAATAAGCCAAGAGCTGTCTTTGGATTTGTGTGTGTGGGCGGTATCTCCTCTACCTCGCAAGAGCAGGCAGCTCTGCAGCTTTCTGACCCCCAGTGTAAGTGACCATGGGGGCAAGTCACACAACCTCACCATGCCTTTGAATTGTGGCAAAGGTCTGCAACATCCCCATGCAGGGAGGGCTCAGGCACGAGTGGCTCCTGCATGCGTGGTGGCTCAGGCATGCAGTCACACTCAGTAAAGCCACGGTGTCCACCTGCCCCTTCCCTCATTGGTCTCAAAGTGGTACAAGGTGCCAGATTGCTCAGGCTAAAACGTTTATTTAAGTGGCCTCAAATCTCCCTCTAACCAGAGGAAAAAACACAACTGGACAAAACCCCACTGTACTAATAATTAAAAAGTTATCTTAGGTTTTCCTCTCTGCAGGTTTGCTGTCATGCCCTTCTGACTAAATATTTTGAGTCCCTACTTCTTCAGTTTGGAGTGTAGAAGGTAAATCTGTATTCAGTCTTAAGTATTTAAACTTTCTCAGTCTGTTTCAGTTAAAAAGAACAACAAAAAATTGCTGGATGAATTCACACCACCTTGATTGCAAGAAAAACCATTTTTCTTCTTGATGTTTCTTGTTTCTGTTTCACAGCACTATTATCCTCAGGGCATTGGAGACATGAGATATTCACTATCAAATACTTTGCTATTTTAGTTTAAAATAGTTCAAAATGTGATATCTCTTTTAATTAAAAAAAAAAAATTAAGTAGCCTTTGCCAAAGGGTTAACTATTACAAAAACTGAATTATTAAGAAAACAGTAAAAATAAAGGATGGAATCCCACATGCTTCCTTAGAGAAGCACTACATATTAGAAACTATTCTGTTGACTGGATACTAATATCCAATGAACATTGCAAAATTTGTTACTTCGTAGAAGAGCTCCAGAATTGGTTTTCCAGTTTTGATTTTAAAGATAAACAGGCTGGTTTCCAACTTGCCACATCAAATATTGTGAGGGTATATATAGGAACTAACCACAAAATATTTCAGGATCACATCATTGCCATACTGATTTAATTTCTTTCTATCTGTGTGCTTTTTCATAAATGGATTATTTTAGTTTCAAGTGCATGTGTAAGACAGAAGTGTTTCAGGGTGCCATTCCCCATACTGACTGTATTGAGAAATGTCTCATTCTAGATAATCATCAAAGAAAGAGATGCCTATCTCAATTCCTCCTCTACGTCCTTTATCCATGCTGCAAGGGCATTCAAGAAAAGGAACTGGAATCTAATCTTTAATTTAAACACTAGATGGAGCCCACTTCCCAAGACTGAAAAATAAAAGCATTCCTTGCAGCAAACTCTTTCAGCCCATTGCAATATCTGGTCATGCATAAACATGACAGGACTCAAACAGCTGCAGTGACTGTCCTTAATGCAAAAAGATATACTGGTCAGAAACTATATCTCTGCATAAAGGGACAGCCTGTAGTACTGGGCAACTGCAGAAGAATTTATGTTCGTCTACAGATATATTAGTCTGGTGTAAAAGGCCCACAGTACTAGGGATAAACTAGGCTCATATGGATTTTTGTAATGCCACATACTATAACATTGGGTTGAGAGAACTATGACCAAGTCTGACATCTCTTTATTTTGACAATTAAGTCTACTGATTCCAACTATATGAGAATTTTGCACATATAAATTTATATTAAATAGGAAGAATACTTTTTCAGTGGTTGGTTTGAATTAATTCCAGCATGAAAGCTCATTTATGACACATGATAAAATGCCACCTCTCTCTCTAATGAAATATACCACACGTTCAACTGGAGATAAGTGAAGTTTGGTGTCAAAAATAGGATACAACAATACCAAACCTCAGTATAAGTATTCTGCTGAGAAAGAAGAAAAAAATTTTAAAGAGTCAAGTTGCCAAGATCCAAATTGAACAGCCTCAGGGTTACTGGATAAATCCATTTATCTTAGGCTCCACCACAAACAACTGCCATTTCTGCAGCATTTTGGCCACATTCTGGACTGTCCTCACAATGCAAATGGCAGGTAGAAATTGCAGGCAGACAACCCTTGGCCCTTCCTTAGCTTGTCAAAGGACATGCTCACAGGAACAGCTAAGAGCCAAGCAGACAATAAAGTTGTGCAAAGCCTTAGGCACCATTCCCAGCAATGCAATTCTGCTGACAGCCAAGCTATTGCTGATTGCTTTAACCTTTGCTCAGTCCGGGCCACTGCCTTCACCTCACTCTTTTCCTGATAAACCTGTGGTAATAGCTTCATCAAGGTTAAGATAAGCACAGAGGCAGTTAGCTTTACTACAGAAAACTACCTTTTGCTCACAGTGATCCATCCTACTAAAACAAAATTAACCCAGGTTGCCTGTGGGCATTATCTGAATTGGCTGGGAGGAGAGAAAAAGGAAGTTATTACCTACAGCCAACATGGAACCTTATGGCTATTTCTAGAAGGAAAAACACAGTGTCTATGGTGATCAGTGCAAGCTTTCCCTAAAGGGCCCTACTCACTCCTTATTTTTGTGAAAAACTTACACAGCACGTTTTCTTGGTCCCACATCCTCGTGGATGAAAGCTGGTCTTTGGAATCTAGCAAATTGCTGCTGTGATGCTCTGAAACCAAGGAAAGCTCTTCAAACATGAGACCTGCTGCTAGGAGATTGTAGCTTGAACTCATCATCACACTGACAAGCGACTGCTCAACTCACTGAAGAGCATGCACAGGACAATGATCACATGTGTTTGAGGCTTGCGAGCAAACACACTGCAGCCATAAAAGCAACGGGCTTTCCAGCTGTAGCAAGCACATAGCAAACTCAAACATTAATTCTTCTGTCTGTGAATATCCTGGTTCAGTCCTATTACATTATGTTTGCTTTCCAGGATATCTAAACTGAACGTGTACCTGCTCCCAGATGGGAAGAGTGATTTGTGTCTTGGTTTTGTTTATTTACCTTTTTTTAAAACAGTGGTTATAGCAAGCACCTAAAAGTTCTTTTAAATCTGAATATAATTAGCATTTGGTCGACACGTGACCTAAAACCATCTGAGAGAACACACACATGTACTTCCACAAGCTTTTGGTTCAATAAAACAGGGACTTTATTAGCAGAAAGAGTATCTGACCAATTGCACAAATTAAGTGTCAACAAAAGGAGAAGACAATCGAAGTGCCAAGCCACAGTTGCAGGTTTGACTAAATAGTAATATTTAACTACTTCCTTATCACAATCTTCCTGTACAACTATAATTTAGGAACCTTTGCCACTGTAATTTTCTCTGCTTCATTTTCTTTATAGCTATGCTTTAATGTGTCAGACTAAATACTTGTTCATCAGCACTATTATCCATGCAAGAGCTGAAAATAACTATCCATGGGAAAAACACAGAAGAGAATACAAAGGCTTTGCATACGTATAGAAGAAACCAAAAGAAAAGACAGATTTCTCAGTGAAGTATCTGATGCTGAAGCAAAAGTGGACACAACGTTGCAACAGCTACACCAATGTAACTCTAAAGATAGACACCCTGCAGACAATACTGAGCAGCGTGGTTAAAGACAATGTAAAGTTAAGGCTAGAATCTAAAGCTTTCAGTTTCTCACAGCAATAATCCTGATGGGTTTCAGACTCAGAATATGGAATGGACAAGACTCCATGTCCTCACTGGGAACTCACCCAGCCCATCACAGCTGGAGCATGACAGCCAGCAATGACAGTTCACTTATTATGTGGATGGAAGCAGATAGAATAGCAGTAAAAAAAGGCAAAAATAAGTGAAAACCTTTTAAATCCCATTTGGTGTTACTAGCTGCTGCTTTCCATATTCACCTCTATTGCCTCCAAACACAAAGAAGGAAAGCCAATCTGTAAACCAAACTGATGGCCTTTCAGGAGAAACAAAAATCAAGCAAAAATAAAACCCCAAAATAGAAAAACTGAGACTGGATTAAATACTCAGATTCATTCACTTGCACATTTTCTATTTGTTTTCAAGTATTTGCTGAACTGACTCCAATGGTGAAGGCCATCTTCCTGAAAATGCAGAGGAAAACACACTTGGAGGGTTGTCTAAACCATTGGCATTGCTCTGGTCCCCCAGAGGCACCGTGGTCACCTCTGATTCATGCACACTTCTCTTTACAGGCTCACCTGTTTCATTCTACAAGACTGTCACAGTGGTCTTCTTCTCTATAGAAGCTCTGTTTGGCTTCACATCACCACGAACAAGCACTAACTCACGTTGGGGAGATGACTCATGTTCAGTCCCTCAAACACAGATTTTAATCTGCCTCCTATTTGCAGTCCTACACAATTTTTGAAGAACTGGAAATAGCCATATATCAATCTAAAAAAACCAAAGAAACAACAAAAAAAAAAAAAACCAAGAAAAAGGAAAATAAGCCCTAGACAAAAAGTTCACCAAAGACTTGAAGCCTTCTGAAAGAAGAAACTACTTCTCTTAAGGACTGGTTCCACAAGGTAAGTGAGGTGTGTTAACCCATATAAACAAAAGTAAACTGATTATTTCCAAAGTTCTGGAAACTAGTTATACACCTACTGTTGCTGTAAAACAAACAGCATACAGCTTCTTCAGAAGCAGCAAGTGTCAGGTTTTAATTACTTTGTTCAATTAAAATACAAAAGCAAGAAACATTCAGAGACAGTTCCAGACTGCACTCCAGAGTGAGTCTGGCCAGATCCTGCATCCCTCCCCATCTTACAGCAGCCACCACCAGCCTTGCTGTTGTCACACTGCCCTCCATGACCTTGTCACTTTAGCCTTCCTACCTTATTCTTTTTCCCAGCATAAATGTCCCTCTAAATTCAAGTGGTTTTTAATGGATCACAAAATAATTCAGGCTAGGAGGGACATCAAGAGGTCTCTGGTTGAGGCATCTGCTCCAGGTAGGGCCAGCTATGAGATCCAACTGGTTGCTCAGGGATTTGTCCAGTCAGGTCCTGAAAACTCCCAAGGATGAAGACTGCACAACCTCCCTAGCCAGTTGTCTGTCCTCAGGGTGAAAACATTTCTCCTTGTAACCAGCATGACCTTCTCATTTCAACTGGTGTCCACTGTCTCTTGGCCTTCCACCACTGGGAAGAATGACATAACTCTTTTAGTGAAAAGAAAGGAAATAATTCCTTACACTTTTAGCTCTGCTATTTATCTGTTTTTGCAAAGCATGCTTTGCTCTTGGATTTAGATTGCTGTTTCAGATTTTAACTTTGCTAGCAGCATTTGCCAAAAATTCAAATATAACCAAATCAGAGTGAAAGTGAAAAACAAATCTAAGAATAAAACTTGGGTGGAAACGCTTGCCCATGTGATCACAAACTTCCCCTGATGTGCCATGGTGACAGCAGCACTTCAGCACTCATTACTGCATTTCCAGATATCAAAGTGGCATCTCTTTATATAGGTGCAACACAACAGCCAATTATTCATATAGATTACAAAATAGGCCAAAAAAAAAAGATAGATGTTGAAGCAAAGCCATGAGGAATGCACTCCACTAGTTTTCAGACTCAAAGAGTTTGAGTTGTGTGTCCATCATAGCAAATATGCATTACTTCCTGGGCCCAAAAGCCATTGGGCTCTCAGGCTGCTGAAGGCTTCCTAGCACATCAAAGGACAGCAATCCGAAGCAGCAGTCCACACAGCAGACCTTACTGCTACTCCGTCACCAAATTACTGTGTACCAGTCAAGCAGAAGGCTTCTTAACTGCACTCCTAAGCCACACAACTGAGGAATAAAAGACATATAGCCAGAACTAAGAGAGGAGGTAAATGCAGCAGTGCAACAAATGTTCTGAAAGGTCATATGAAATGTGATTAGTACCATTATCCTCCAGGACTCAGCAAGTTGCCCTGAGACAAGAGCTTTCTAGCATAAACTATGGACCAATAAAAAAGATTAAGGAACAATACTGCAGAAATGCTCAGGGGTATAATATCAGGCTAAAGCTGTGCCTGAGAAGAAACACTCTTTCACTCTCAGCTCTTTACATCAGTGCAAGAATGCAGGTGATGCAGACTGTGCATACTCAAGATAAGGAAAAAGAAGGAGAGGAAGAGCCAAAGTTAACCCCTAACACAAAGGGGTGTGCACCAGCTAAACCCAGCTGCAATCTGTCAGCAAGTGGCCAGTGCCAGCCCTACACTCACTCCCACACCTTATCCAGGAACGTTTGCATTTTCCTGGAAGCAGCCAAACCTGTGCCCAAATCACATCTACCTTCTCCCTCAAAACTTAAGGCCGTGCATAAGAAAGGTTGTCACCACACAAATGAGAGGTGAAGCAAGTTGTTTTCCTTAATTGAGCCTATTAGTAGTAACGAGTCACTCCTGCTAGGTCTAAATAGCTCAGAGATAAATCCCAAGACTGCTAAGCTGCCAACCACCTCCTGTCAGTGCTGAGAGGCAGCTTTACTCCTACAGACAACACCGGGTAAATACTACTACCTCCAATCATGCTTCTAGAGTAGCTCTCCAGACTGATATGCTCAAAACAAATGTTTTCCCTGCAGCTGTCCAGTCATCTTTATTGAAAGACCACAGTGCCAAAACCTCATCCTCAGGAAGCAACAGTGGGTACCCCCCAGATGGATGTTCTGCAGGTCAACCATTTGCACATGAGACAAGGGTATGATCCTGACAGAGCTTTGTGCTTCCTTCATTTTATTAAAAGAAAGAAAAAAAAAAGACCTCACCAAAGACTACTTGGGATAGAGGACTTTTTCATGGAAAAATTTGATATTTAATGCAAACATACCATCAACACATCATCTCTTGAAGTTCACACCACAGGCAACAGGACTATTAGGAACAGTAAGGAGAACGACACTGTGATTTTCCCAAAAGTCATCCAATGAATTAATCATTTTCTGTCTGAACTACTTGCAAAACAACTGAATAAGCCAGAAAAGAAAAATTATAATGTTCTAAGCCATTGCTTCACAGTGTGTCTTACAGAAAAGTAATTTAAAAATTATTACCAAGGCAATAACACTCAATCTTATAAAATGACACTATTCCAAATTAATCCAATGCATGTTAATTCCTTTACCTTTGCCAATGATAAAACAGAAGAAGAAAGAAAAACACTCCATCAAAAATAAGCTGAAATTCAGTAGGCTTTGCCTGTTGCTCTGACAAAACGAACACTGCAAAAACAGCCTTAGCTTTCATCAAGCCCAACTTCCAATACGTAATATTCTTCATCTTTCTCCCAAGCAGACAGAAGTAAGTAAAACTCATTTTTCAGACTCACCAAAATTATCCATATTCCAGGAGGCAGCCGTTCATCCAGTTTGTGAAGTCCATGGTTGCAGCACAGTCAGAGCAATCAACAGGAGAACGAAGGGAAAAAGAAGAAGAAAAAAACAACTGTTGAGATTCAACAAATACCACAAACTACTGCTTTCTGTAAAGTACACACTCCAAAACACTTTCAGATAACTCTCATTCAGTTAACTTTCATTTAACGTAATTAAATGGTCTGAACATAAACCCACCTCCCAAACTTACTCTAAAAGGAAATAAAATAAGCACAATAACAATGCCACATTAATAAAATAATTACAGTCTAATAAAAATCTGTCAAGGCTGATCTTATAAGGAACATTTTGTGAAGGAAAAAAAAGATATTTTTAAGGAAAAAAATCAAACATTCTACTCTACCTCCCCCATCAGGCAGTAACAGGTGGGCAGTATCACATATGGAAAAGGTATATTATTTTCTCATACTGCTGACATTTCTAAATCCTTGATGAGGAGATGTAACATTTGGCAAGGAAGTAAGGCAAAAGTGCCACAGGCCCCAGTGACTGCTCATTTTTAGACTCCTCAGTCAAGGATGGGGAATTGATAATTTATTCTTTGCAATTAAGGGGGCCTGCAGTCTACCCCACAGCTGACAATCTATGCAGTGTTACACATCTGCAAACTGTCAAGAACACCCAAGCTGAAATAACTTTCTTTTTTTTTTTTTAATTTGGACCTTGAACAGTGTCTGACTGACCAAACCCAGTGTGTGTCACTTCTCTCCTACTAATAAAAACCCAAGAAAGAATTTTAAAGCTTTCCCAGGCTCAGCATTGATTTCTTTTGGCAACTGCTCCTAAACACTTGACCAATTTAGCATTTGGGGGGTTTTTTGAATTTCTGTTTGGTTGGGTTTTTTCATTACTACTTCTTTGCAGAGGAAATGCTTCAAAGACATTGATATGAAATGCCAATTGCCATGAGTTAGCCTAAACAAACCACATGCATGTATGTAACGGCAGGGAAAGGCATGCTCTTCTTTTGACCAATTGTGAGAAACCAATTGTGTGCAAGTTGAGGATGTGCACAAGGTCCCAAGCACAGAGACAGCAGGTGAGGAGACTGCCAAAGCCTGCAGTGGAAGGAAAGGAGGCAGTGAAGAAAATGCTGGCATCTTGTCCCAGCAGCTCTCTGATCATCATATTGATCATCATGCCAAGGCCGATGATATGCCAATAAGCTAAAGGTTGTTGCAAAGTCCCTCACAATGGACTGGGATATATTCTCAGTTCCTGCTTTTCAACCATCCAAATTCTCCAAACCAGCTGTTCTCAGGAACAGATAACCTCACAACAAAGGGCCTGAGCCCAGACCAGCATTTTGGCCTCCAGAAATCCCAAGGCAGCTTAGATGGGCAAAGAGCCATCAGCACAGCCCCTGATGTGGTTTCTACTTGATCCTTGTAGAAACCATATCCTATGAAGGCAAATTTGTCTCTGTTGGTGTCAAAAAAGAAAACAGAACTGGCACAATAAACCAATTTGCAGCCCCACTGATGGGTAGCAGCTGATGAGTTACCTTCTTCTCTGCCTCCACGGCCCATTAATAAGACAGCACAAAAGACTGCAGAAAAGGGATGATGATTGCTCATGTATTTACCACTTTGCTAGCAAACAACTTTTTTTTTGTTGCTGTTTTTGTATGAGTGCTTTTACAGTAGAAGCCTTTCCAACGCTTTCATATGAAGGATATTGAAGAGGAAAGGGAAAAGAGATTGCAAAGGATTTCCCTTCATTTCTGATTTCTCTTGTCACTCTTGTGAACCACAGTCCTTCCCCAGAGCAGCAGCCATACGCCACTACTGTCAGTGTGACTGTACTTACAGACTGCCCGCAAGATATTACCTGTCTTTTACCTCTGCAAGGGAAGTTGAGATTACTGGGAGGACATTTATACTGGAGCAGATATTACTCCAAGATACTCCCAAGGACTGTAAAGGTCATTGAGTGACTTGACTAAACACAGGGTTTCATATTAAGTAAAGTGAGATTTTGATGGTGGCATGGAGCAAGCTTAATATTAACGAATTTATCAGGGTATGAAAGGCCACAGGAAAGCAGATGTTGAGTAGGTGGGAATGGCGGGAAACATGGTGTGCAAAAAGACGAGGAAGGAACAAATCAAAAATGTATGAATGAGTCAGAACTGGCAGAATTTGAGCAGGAGAGCTGCTGAACTAGTTTATTTAGAGCGGGGAGCGGACAACAGACCTGCATGCCCATTGACAGTACTGCATATACATTTCTCAGCGAGAACAAAAGGTGATTGTTGAAGTTTGACACGTTATAAGGGGCAGCTTTCCATTATCAGCTCAGAAGGTTTGTGGGGGAAAAGAAAGTCACAATATGTCATGATGAGATGAATGAATGGATGGGATTTAAACTGCCTTCAGCATTGTAGCAGCATCCACTGCCTACACTACATGCCAGTTGCTTGGGTCAGGGTGAGAAGAGATACATAAGAGCAAGACCAGAGACATTTTGCATTCCCCCTGTTCCTCTTCACATACATACTATTTTTGCATCACATTGGTTATGAAACTGAAAACATTGGTTCAGCTTCAGGCAGCAATTTCAGGGTCAATTGCTTCTTCACTAGACACTGAAATCACAATTTGTCAAGCATCAAACTAACGGTGAGTGTTTTAGGGGACAGTGAACTTGAGTTCTTGAGGTATATATTATTACTGGGTCCCTCCACTCAAAAGTCTATCTTGCAATCCCTCTTGATATGGCAGGTATGCTTTTTTTTCCTAGAATCACACTGTAAGATGAACTCTGAAATTACATTCTCCATCAACTCATTCCTGACCGTTATGCACTCTCCAGAGTATAGATCTCAAGTGGTGGAATATGCTTTCAAAACCACACTAAGCGTTTTTATCCATTTATCACAAAAGTACATCAATATAGGTTTTCCAGCTGAAAGCATTTGAAAGTTTCCTCAAAACTTTTATAGTTCAGCTTAGACCCATTCCTAGTCCACAGACAGGGTAAAAGACTCATCTGGCACCAGCACACCATGAAATACAGAAGAAATAAAGCAATAATGAGATTAGCTGTCCAACAAAACCCCAAAAACTAGGGCTATGCATCTTTCCCTAATACTGTCAGTACAACACAAAACAATTACGACCCTTGCTGCTACAACTGATTTCACTCTGGATCCAGCTGAATCAAACTGGTATTTAAAAAGCATTACAGCCAATGCTCCAGCATGCCAGGAGAGATTGAAACTACTGGAAATTGGAAACCCATTGCTGTGAATGTTGTCAGATTTGGATTTACTATGTCACCTCCAGTAGCAATTCTAGGTCAGATCAAGCTTTTATATTTTACTCTTCTATCCAAATGTTAAAGAGTGAATATGAGAACTGGGTTCTTTAAAACAGAAAAACCCATCCAGCAATATTCTGCAAATTCTGAGCATCTTTAGTTAATCTGAATGAGAAGTGATATTGTGTATCGAGGTGGGATGCTCATAAAACTTTTGGAAATATGGTTGTTAACATGAAAAATTCCCAGTTGCCTTCAGTAAAACGAAGGCAGCATTAATCATCAGCAGTATCAAAATCTCCCCTTTATCCCTGAAACATAAAACCTGAGTGCTGAGTGTCACCAAACATAAGCTGTCATAGGTCCTCAGAACTAAGTAAGGAACTTCAGGTATTAGCAAGATTTCATAGTTTCACCCAAGAACATCTCTGAAAAAGCCTGTCTGTAAATAAATATATATATAAACATAGTATATGTATGTAAACACACACAAATACATACATACATAAATATAAATTATCTATAATTGATATAGAGAGGCTCATCACCCAGCAGGTGGCACTCATACCCTGAGCTCCTGAGCCTGCAGTACGGTGGGATGTTGGGAGCAGGCACTGCTCAACAGGAGGCACCATCTCTATGAGAGGTAAAACACTATAGGCACGAAAGTATTCACCACTCTTTTGCAAGCCCTGGTATGTCAAGTCCAGCATCTTGGTCAAAATCCCATTTAGCTTACTGGCCAGGCATCCCATCCATTAATTCTCTTGACAGCTGCTAGACTCCCTCTCTTCACTGCTGCTAATTCTCAAGTGCTCTAGCAGCCTTTCCAGAGGAGCAACATTTTGGGGACTGAAAGGGTCCTGGAATATTTTCGATGTAGAAGTATCACATTATGATGTCAAGAACAATGCAATTAAAAGTAAAGCTTCCTTCAGACTTCATCACTTCTTTTCTTCTTTTAATACACCCAACTAGCTTTCAGTTATTCCCACTAATAATGTGGGCTTTTGAAGATCTTATGAATGAGCAAATCAGAACTGGCAGAGGAAATGCTGTTTTCCTTTGATTAAAATTAAAGTCTTGTGTTCACCCATGACTTAAGTGTCACTATCGTATGTACGTTCTTAATACACCACCTTCTTCAGCTGAGTGGTGTTTCAACTGCAACTGAGTGGACTTGTTTTTAAAAAATACAAATTCAATATTCCACCCATCTCCCTCCCCCCTTAAAAGGATAAAAAAATCAGTTTAGAAGCAACAATTTGAAAACATCAGCTCTATGTGGAGCAGTGCTGTTCCCTGTAAGAGAATGCTTCATGTCAGATTCAAAGATACCTTTCCAAGGTCATTTCATGTTCCAATGGGTTTGTTATGGAGTTGTGGAATGGCAGATAAGGTTGCACGAGATAGTAAAGTGCCTTCCTAAGCTAGTTCTGGGCAGTAATGTGCAACCAATATTTGAGCAAAGGACTTCTATAGTATTTACCTCTGAAAGAAATGTCATATGCTGAAATAAATGCTGCTGCAGAAGGGACAGGAGTAATACTGAGATACTGATAATCTGTTTCCCAATTTTAAAAAAAGGTCCACAGAAAAGGCCATTTTCTTGAAAAATCTGCACGTCTATGGCACTTGGATACAATTGGGTGCTTCTAGGAACATTAGGGGATCTCTCTTCAGCAAGTTAAATTACTTAACTATGTGTAACCATGATAATTTGATATTAAAAACTTCAATTCAGAATCAATAGTGATGCCTCCAAGTTACAAGAACAAAGATATCAGAGTAGCTCCTATTATCTACCAGGACTAATAATTTGCAAGGTTAAAAAGGCAGGGGGGAGGGGCAGGGAAAGGCTCATATCCTAGAATGTTTCTTTGAAAGTCTTGTAGTTGCGAGTGTGAGAAATGATGATTCAGTACTTTTAGACTGCTTCTAACAGAACGCAAAAATGGAGGAAACCATATAAGTGTATTCTCTTGGCAAGCTTTTAATACTCTGTGAGCCTATCCCAAACTCTGAAAGAAGGTTAAGCATCTAGCAGCACATTGAATTGCATGCCACCATTTCAGCCATCACACCAGGGACTGAATCCTTCCTTGGAAAGAACAGAGAAACAAGCAGGGAAACTCCAGACAGACAGAGAGAGAAGGGGGGGAAAATCCTCCTCACAAATTGTTAGCTATGTGTTAGTGAGGTTTAAAGCTTGATGAAGAATCACCCATTTGGAATATAAAAATACGAGTATTTGGCATCGGAACAGCCTTAGCAAAGGGACAGTGGAGTGTGAGGGGGTGTTTTTTCAAGTCCCAAAGGAGCATTTTGGGGGTCTAATAGTCTGTGAGGAAAAAATTAGAAAAATGGCCACCCAACACTGAACTATGCATAAAATGCAGAGTTTCGGCGCTTCCAGTTCTGCATTGCACCCTGCACTCCCAGCCCCCCGCATTCCCACATGCTCCCTTACACCCCCGGCCCCACCACGCCGCTGCCGGGGAGCCGGGGGCTACAGGTCCCTCGGCGCTATCTGCAGCCACCTCCAGGGCTCCATTACTACTACTTTTAATTTTCCTGCTAGTATCACTTTTCTAATGAGCTGTTTTTACTACAGAATGTACATATCTCCAGCTGAGTACTTCGGGATTTTTTTAAACACCCGAAAAGGTAGAGAACGGGGTGGTGCGGGTTGGTGCGTGGGGAACACCTCAGAAATATCCACTATTAAACATTTTTAACCCTAAAGCCGCACTTAACCCTGCCGCCCGACCGCAACACCTTGCGGCTTCATCGGGACTGATCCCAAGCCTACGCTAAACCTTCCCAAAAATTGGCTTTAGCGACCCATCCGCACCGGCTGGTCTTAGCAGCGGATGCTCCCCCGGCCGCGCTCCAGCTTGCGCGGTGCAGCGCGGCCCCTCCGCGCCCCCGCAACCCGCCCCCGCGCGCAGCGCCCGTAACTCTGCAGACGCCGACGCGCCCCAGCGCCCAGGCGGAATTTCCGCGGGAGATGCCGCGTTCCGCGGAGGGCAGAAAGGCGGGAAGGGCAGCTGAGGGACAGGCCCCCGCAAGAGCTGTAGCCCGCCTGCGGCACTCCCGCACCGCACCGCCCGGCCCCCGCATCCAGCGCCGCGGGCAGCAAGTCCGCCCCGCCGCCGGAGCAAGGGCAAGCCCTGGCCGAAGACCCCTGAAACGAGCCCCGGTGGGGACGAGAGGGGGCACGGGACAGCCCATACGGCCAGAAGCAAAAACCCGAAGAGGGGAATGGAAACAGGCGAGGAGGCGCCCCTGCACCGTAGACCCGCCACCCCCAGCCCTTCCTCCTCGCGCAGCGGCGCGGAGCGATGCGCAGCAACAGCGCGCCCCGCGGGGGCAGCGCACGCCCCTCGGCCCTCCCTGCTGACCTCAAGCCAAGGACATCTCGGCGGTCCCGCAGCGCATCGCGACCCGCGGGCCCCGCTGAACCGCGCAGAGCCAGGCGGCAGCAAGGGCGGCCAGGGCAACCGAGGGGAGCGGGGCCAGCGGCTCCTCACCTGAGCCTGCCCCAAGAGGTGCTCTCCACCGCCGCTGCGGGAGGGACGCGGCTCCTTCCCGTTCTCCACAGAGAAAGCTAGCGCGGACAGCCTCGGCCCGCCGAAGTTACGCACCGTCGCGAAGCCGGGCTCCCACCTGCAGCGCCCGTCAGACTCCGGCAGCCAGCACGGCTCGACTCGGTTCGGCACCGCACGGCTTGGCCCGCCCCGCTCCTCCCCATTGGAGCCACGGCCGCCCCGCCTTCGTCCGCACGCCCGCCCGGAGCGTCCGCGGGGCGACGGTGGGCGCGGGGCTGGGACCCCTCAGCCCGCGGAGCTGGCGGTCGGAGCGGGTGAGGAGTGGTGAGAGGCATTGGCTCCTCTTGTCACCCGCACACCCGGGCCCTGTTTTTGGTTTGGTTTGTTTTTTTCTCTTCTGGGGAAAAGGGAAAATGCTAAAAGAGGGTCTGTGACGTTACTTTATGCCATCGCTTCGTACTGTTGGGCTTACGGGGAGCCCGCTGCCTCAGCAGGCGCTGAGAGGCCTCGATGCAGGCGCTCCCACCCGGTCCGAACCATTTGAACATGGTCACTATTGCCCCGGGCATACAACGGCAGCCCAGGTAGTATGTCCACAAAGCGAGCACTCCGTGACAGAGCCAGGGAAAGCACAAACTTCTGTGCAACAGCTAGAGGATAGGGCCGGGTGAGCAGCATCAGGATTTCCTGAGCAATGCTGCCCGCAAAAAAACTGAGCACCTCCTCCTTTCAGTCTCCTTCCCTCAATAGCCCGTTGCAATTTCTGACCTTTTTTTTCTCCTGTTCAGGTTATAGGTAGCACTTGCACAAGTGTGCTCTAGACATAGAAAAGGACAATGTAGGAGAACTGCGGGACAGAAACAAGAATATAACTGCACTGGTGGGAGTTGGAAAAGGCAGTTTCCAGATAGTGGGAATCCCCCCTTGCATTTGGGAGCAACCACCCTGACATTTTGGAGAAGAAAGCTTGCAGCTCTGGCAACACAGCAGACCTAGGATGGGAAACGCTCAGCCATCATTGCGGTTGATGGAGATACCCACTCAGAAGTGAGAATTTCCTGGATCAAAGCAGACCGGGGAAGAACCAGAACCACTCACGGCTGACTTGTCTTGGGCAAAGTGGTTGTGAGATGTTCCCCCCAGATGAGGGGAAGACTGTTCCTAGACCAGCCGCTTTGGGTGTCATCCCTAAGTCATTAACACCAAGATTATACTTGACCCTGCCGAGGTCTGTAAGTCACGCCTAGGCTGATTTATCCCCCCGTGGGAGGCAGCCAGAATCGCCGCATTTAGAAAGCCTGCTGGCTATACAGCTCTGACGCTTAACGCCCAACAAATCCCTCTGCTCGGCAAGCAGCAGCGAAGGCAGTCTCCCTTCGCGGAGGCAAGCTACAGGGACAGACGGGCTGTGTCCTAAAGGCCACGGTGCAGGCTGCTGTAGGAAGGGCTGCGGCGTCCCTTGGCGTGCCGCCAGCAGCGCCTGCTGGCGCCTCTGCCTGAAGTTTGCCCGCAGTACAAATAACTGCTGAGATCCACTAGATGTAGTCTTAAGAGTTCAAAGGATACCCGTGGGGGAGAGCTCCTTGTGAGGGGGGGCACAGGGTGTCAGCTGCCAGTGGCAAAGGTTAAAGTTCCAGTGGGGAAATTTTTGTTCAGCACACAAGATAATTCTCTATGATAAGTTATGCTTAGGTTGGCTCAGCAAGAACATCCTGCTATTGCAGGGAGTTGTGCAGCAAGCAAATTTCCTGGGTGCCTGCATTTTTTTTTAACTGGGGATCTATGTACAGTTATTGACTTTTACAGCTTTGCAAAATGATATGCAAGAGGGGATGGGCTCAAAGACTGACTTAATTTTTTGCTGTTTGTCAAAGCATTCACAGAAACTAAAGTCCTGTCTTTATGTCAGGATGCATATGATAAGGTGAGGGAGCTGGAATGTGACCCAGGCCAGTGCATCAGGAGGCATCCACTGACTGGGGGCTGGTGATGTTACAGCGAGGACACAGCTCCAGCTGGGAACGGTGAGGTCAGGCTTCCCAGCGGGAGCAAAGCTGCAAGGCAAGGGAGTGAAGCTGTGAGCAGGAAAGTAGCTTAGGTCATGCCACGCAGGTTTCCACTTGTTATCGTGGAATGAACTGACGATGCTTACCTCCATTAAGGTCAAAGTTGGCTCTGGGAAGAAGCCAACTGTGAAGCAAAAGTGCTATGAAATAAATGGTGGGCATGGGAAGGCTCCAGGGGGAAGCTAGTACTCTGCCATGGGTGGCAGCGGCTACCTGGGCCTTTAGGGGAACTGGCGTCAGGTAATTCATAAGCAGTCACTCAGCCCTGCTTTATTGGACAAAATGGCTGAAACATATTTTGTTCTGCTGATGAGGGAAAAGGCCACGCCAGTCCCGGTCGGGGAGACATTAATAAAAGAAACTAATGGAGAGTTCCTAAAATATCTATCGGGGTGATCAGGATGTCTGCTGAGAGAAATCTGACTTGCTGGGCTTCAAGTTGTGCCAAGTCATTGTGTTCATCAGGAAATGAGGGTGTTCTGGGGTAGGTAAAACAGAAATAAATCACACTGACCCTTCTGTCATACTCGCTGCTCATATTTCCAAAGCCACATTTTGAGAGGTGGCTTACATACGTTTGTTATGTCACCACTTAGGAGGATATAACAGCTCTGAACCTTTTTTTTTGCTTATATTGTGGTTAATGCTTTTAGCACATTGTATAGGAGTCTCTCCTTACTAAAACTACCATCCTAAGCAACTCTCTCTGAAACTCCCCTGCTAAGTATCCCTTGCAAAGGCTGCATTACAAGAATGTTATCTGATTTATGGTAACCTGACATGAAAATTTGTGGTAAAAGGTGATAAAAAGTTGAAACTTTGTGACAGAGAGGATATTCGTCTCTGACCGTTATGTCATCAGAGGAAGTCCCAGAGAGGGCTGGCTTAACACAGAGCTTATGAGCACAGGGTGATGAATGAGGGGCAGTATGTGCAGCATCGCTCTAAAGAGCCATTTACAACAGAGAGAATAATTATTTCCACACATTTTAGTAGTTCCTAATGTGGACTGGCCTTATATATCCAAACTTTCATGGACACTCTGAATTTGTGTGGCAGTAGTGGGTTTTTTACTTTAAATGAACATAATTGATGCTTTGTTCTATTTACAGGGGCCAGGAGCAGTTCATCACTATGTGGGTATAACCAAAACTGTGTATTCTACACCCTGTATCATTTCTCATGAACTATTAGAAATGAATCATTTGTAGCACCTGCCATGGGCACACCTCAGGCTACATGCTGGGTGTTAAAGAACCCTGCAAGACAGGGGAGTGTTTTTTGTCTTCACACCAATGACTCAGCTGTGCTAACTCCTGTCTGGGGAGGCATTTGCACCTTCACACCTAGCCTGTGGGGTCATGTCTGCTAATGGACCTTTAGAGATTAACATGATAGGCAGCTGCAATTACCTAGACTATCAAAAATTCCAGAAATATCCCATGTCTCAAGGAGTTAAATCATCCATTGTGAAACTCCTTGCTCTGGGGAAGGTACTGGGCAATTCCACCTGAACCTGAGTGTATATAATCTTGGGGTTTTGGGACTTCTGGTACTACTTGTGGGATTCAGATGAGGACCAGAACCTCAATAGGACTGCAACTGCCACTCTTCGCAAAACTATGACCATCATCCTCCGCAATAGGTTTCTTTTCCTTTGCACTCAGGGGGACAACATGGTGCTCAGCACAGGGGCTAATGAACACCATTCTGCTTGTGCCCCAGGGTGCTGGGTTATAGATTTGATTTTTGTGGGTTAGAACAGGTTTTCTCTGTACCATTGTATTTACTGTAATCTTTTTAGTAAATTGTAGCTCTGATTTGTAATCTCTCTTGAGCTAAATTCATTTCTCTCAGCAGTTTACCTTTAAACCAGCACTTCTTTCACCTGTCACTGCTGATTAACACACTTTCAAGAGATCAGGTGGTGGGAGAGAAGTAACTCGTGGTTGCTCCACTTCATATTCTGAAAGAGAACTCCATACTTCCTGAGCTCTGAGGATGAGGCCAGAGGTACAGATTTGCAGTTAAGGTTGGGTCCATATAAGTGGAGTGATAAATACTACAGTAAAACAGCACGAAGATGGTCTTTTCTTTGCAGAAAGACCTTTTTGAATCATTTCTGCATCCCCACCATCATTGGCACATCAACTGACAACATAGGCTATAGGCATCCTCTGCCCTCAAGGGCATTCTGCACACCTTTCAGCATGGCACTGGTCCTCACTTCTGTTCTTTGGAAATCTGCTCCTGAAAAAATTTCTAGTCTGACAACTTACCTGCTTACAACAAAACTCAAGAGCTCTTGTTTAAGTGCTCTGTTTCCAGTAAATGAAATTCTACACCACAGAAGCAGCTTTGCCCCTGCCTGGTCATTTTAAATTGTTGGGTTTGGTTAGGGGAACCAGGACAGTGTTTGTTATAATTTGCCAGTCCCTGAGGATTGCTTTCAAATTGGAGACCATTATCTGAGATTAGAGGTATCCCCAGCTTCATTTTTATACTATCATCAGCACACATGATGTTTAAAAGACAAAAATACAGAAAAAGGCAGCATGCCTGCTCCAGCAAATACATGGTTTGGGTACTGAAACAGATTTATTGAAATCAATGTGCACTTTACCATTGATTTCTTTGTGCAGTGAGGCCTCCCTTAGAGCTTGTCAGCTTTTTCATGTAAAGCTGAAATGAGACTAACCTGATGTAGCAACACTGAGGGGTCTGAGGTGATACCTCTCTCTCTTTCTCTTTATTTCTCGCTCTAGTCTTCTAAGACACCACAGAATAACTTTTATTTAAAAATATATTTATCACACTTACTGAAGGCTTCCTAAAAATATACAAAATGCCTGCAAAATTCAATTTGGTATTGATGAGGGACTTGATCAGATTATCTAACTGGTCATTTATAACCTGCCATGACTGTAATTGCATGTCCACATTGTGCTGTTTAAAATTTTGAATTCATGCCACACCATATTTTCATTCAGTGAAAGAAATTTACTTTAACATCGTTCTTTTCCCATGTCACAAGAGCAATTTTTCATTGTTGATAAGAAAATGTCATTTTTTGTTTAAAAATTGCAAATGACAAAGACATTGTTATGTCTCCTGAGATTCTCTTATTTATTGATTGTATCTTTATTTAGTGAGTAATTTGAATGAATTTTATAATAGTAACAATCTGTAGTGCATATCTATCAAGTTGTACAGAAAAGACTTTAAATAAATTATTCTAAATTATGATCATGTCATATGAGATGCTGCGTTTTCAGCCTCCATAGCTTGGCCCCTGAAAAGAATATCAAGAAATACACTTATTTAACATTTTAAGTGGACTGACAGGTTTTGACAATGAGATGACTTGCATGGGGTGAAGGGAGAGCAGTGGATGCTCTTTTCCTTGGCTCTAGAAAGGCATGTAACATTATTTCTTATAAGACCCTCATTGATAAGCTGACGATGTACAAGTTAGAGAAGTGGACAGTGAGGTAGACTGAATGACCAGATCCAGAGTGTTGTGACCAAAGGCAGTAGGTTCAAAGGCATAAGGTTCAAGGTTCAAAGGCACAAGTCACTAGCAATGTGCACAAGAGCTCAGTGTTGGCGCCAATATTGTGTAACGTCTTTGTTAATGATCTGGATGATGGGACCGAATGTAAATTTGCAAATGAAACAAAACTGGGAGGAGTGATGGATACATTAGAAGTTTGTGCAGACATCCAGAGGAACTTTGATGTGTTGGAGAAATGGGCAGATAAGGATCTTCTGTAGTTCAAGAAAGAGAAATGCAGTGTTGCCATTGGACAGGAACACCACCAGGCACCAGTAAAGGCTGGTGGCTGATCTGCTGGAAAACAATCCTGCAGTGAAAGACCTGGAGATTCTGATGCATGAGCAGCCGATTACCAGCCAGCAATGTGGCCTTCATTGAAGCAACTGGCCCTTGCTGCAAAAAAGGCCAGTGGTATCCTGGGCTGCATTAAGAGGAGTGTTGCCAGCAGGTCTAGAGGGGTGATCCTTCCCCTCTGCTCAGCACTGGTGAGGCTACAGCTGAAGTGCTGGATCCAGTTCTGGGCTCCCCAGTACAGGAAAGATATGAACTTACTGGAGAGAAATCCAGCTAATGACCCTAAAGATCATTAAGAGACCTGAGCTTCTGAGGTGTGAGGAAAGGCTCAGATAGCTGAGACTGCTCTGTCTGGAGAATAGAAGAGGGATCTTATTAATGTGTGTCATTACCTGGGGGGAAGGAACAAAGATGAGATAGCCAGGCTCTTTTCACTGATACCCAGTACCAGGGCAAGAGGCAGCCAGTACAAATTAAATCAGAAGGAATTCCATCTGAACACAAAAAAACCCTGCAATTTTTACATTGTTGGCAGTCAAATACTGGCACAGGTTGCCCAGAGACGTTGTGGAGTTTTCCTCCTTGAAGATACTTAAAAGTCATCTGGACATGGCCCTGGGCAATCTGCTGTAAGTGTCCCTGCTTGAGCAGTCGGGTTGGACAAGGTGACCTCCAGAGGTCCTTTCCAACCTCAGTTATTCTGTGATTCTGTGAGTAATGCAGATACTCCATAGAGTGCACTCTTTCCTAGTTCTCAATGAGAAAACAGCAAATTACTCCACTGCAATTCCATTTTCTGACTTTGATGAACGAAAGCATGTTATGCATCATTAACAACATACTAGCATATTAAAACCATATTATGATTGTAAAATAAAGAATATTTTTTTCATCCATTGCTATCAAATTTATTTCTGCATTAATCTGAAAAATGAAATAAATCCACATGAATCTCCCAGTAAGTGATGCCAAGTACACATATTCTTTAGTTTGAAATGAAAATATTTCTGTTGAAAGTTTGAGACAGAATATGTACACTCCTAGGTTTCAAATTAAAACAAATTAGATGATTTTGAATTAGAACGCTGTGTCAAGGCAAAGGGGATGACAGTATTGCAGATTGGCCATTCTGCCCCATAGTGGCTCATCAGTCCAGGCCAAAAGTGCAGTAAAACCAGAGAAACATCTGTCCTTGGTCTGTTTGACATGAATGTTCAAGAGGATATTGTGTTGTTGGATGGGACTGATGGCTTCCTGCAAGTGTGAAGTCTGGACAGTCACAGACCACACTGAAGTGGAAGGGCATGCCAATCATCTTTTTTTTTTTTTTTCAAATTAAATGAGAGAAGAATTAAAGCCTCATTTATTCAGGGGTAATTGAAACAAGAAGAGCCACTGCCCAAGGTGCAACACACTATAGGAAGGCTAGATTGAAAGCTCGGTCATGTGGCTAGAGAGATTTCACTGGAAATTGGTTGCAAAACCAGGAAATGAGGCATTGATTTGGTTGAAGCTCTTCATTAGCTTGTGGGTGAAAAGAAACACAATGCAAGCAGGCAACCAGACAGGCAGAGTGTGTGTGTGGCCCTAGAAAGGTAGCCAAGAATGGCTTTTTTCCTTTCCAACCCTGAAAAGCCCAGAAAAACATCTCTCAAACAAGAAGACAGCTTCTAACTGTTTGATCCTTCCGTGTCTCAGTGGAAAGAAATATTTATATTTTAACAAAGAGATTTTACCTGACTTGTAAAAGCAATTTTGACTTGAAGCAACCATAGAACTCTGTGAACTTTGGCTTCCTACAAGGAGCAGCCTTATCTTACTGCAACACCATATACCCTACAGCGCTTAAATCAGTCTCCCATAAAAGAGGGTAGAGTCCCATCCCACTATCAATTAGAACGCCTCTCACAAAACAGATTGAAAAAGATGTGTATTGCAGCCTCAGAGCAATACAGCTTCTCCCACAGTTATGAAACCTTTCTTCCTTTAGGGATAAACAGTAAAGCAACATCTAATTTGTATGAACAACTCTTTCAGATGCTTAAATACTTTCAGCTTGATGAATTTTTAAGCTCTTCTGATTTCTCTGAATGTATTAATCTTCCACACCTGTTATTTTCATGCAAACTAAATCATGCCATGGCACTAGAATTTCACATTTCCTTCTATGATATCCTTTTTGATGCTTTGTGATTTGTCAGCTTTTTCAAAATGGTAAAATATTAGCCAACTGTCCTTTAGATGGTTCTCCAGGTAAGGTTTTATGCCTGAGGATCTGTGGCATGAAAAAAATCGCTTACTATCAAAGCTGTTCAGTCTACTCGTGGTTCTTTGTTGAACTGAGAATTTGCAGAAATGCATAGTAGTGAATAGTAGTGCATGGACTACTGCTTTTTTTTAGCCAACTCCTCATCTCTAAATGCAATTCCATTTGTGTACAGAGCTATCCAGATGTGTGTCACAGCTTGATTTCTTGGGGCTGTCTGTGGAAATTCTTCAAGAGAAGCAGTGCTCTCTACCCCTATGACATGATAAATCCCTTCAGGATGTTATACAGTACCAAAGCAGCAAATCTTTATTACATTTGCTTTTAATGTCTCCCTTTTCAGTTTGTTGAAAATCCATCCTCTCTTCTGAACATGTTTATGAAGCCCACAGAAAATTCTTTTTGTCATGTCTGACTAAACCTTTTTTAATTTGACAGTGGAAATTGTGATTCTGTACTCTTAGCTGTTTGTTTGTAATCTGGGCTTTTCACTGATACAACAAAAATAGCTCCAATCTGAAGGTGAAAGTTCTAGCCCACATTTCTGTGCCAACACTCACAGAAGTCTAGCAATGCAGGGGGATAAAAACATATGCCTTAGTCCTCTGAACAAACAGGTGCCTCAGAGTTAAAGACAAATGAATACTTATTTGGCATGTTTATTTGGCATATCCCCTATAAGTCCCTGCCTTTACTACCCTGTTGCATTGCTAGGGACTTATATCGAAAGTACAGCATGGCAGCTTTGCCATTTTTGTCTTCTTGTGCACCTGGTTTGTGGGGCACAGGGAATATTGTGTCATCAGTAGCTGAGCTGGGAAGTGTGCACAGCCCTTGGAGGTGGGAAGTAAGCTTTGACATGTAGGGAGAGGGAAGGAGAGGTAAAATGATTCAGATCCTCAGGAGTTTGGGATAAGCCTACAGATTGAAATCTTACAAACATTTTCAAGTTGTAAATTCTATTTCTTTTGATTTTTCTCTTGCTTTTTTTTCTTTTTTCCTGACAATGTGCAATAGTAGGGGCTTATAATTGCATTTTGGTATAGTGATTATATCTGTGTTTTAGTCCTGGTGCAGCAGTGGGAGCTTGAACCATGATGCAGGACCCCCAACATCTGGTTCTGTGGTGGATTTCCCATGATAGCTGGGCTGCAAGGGCAATCCTTGCTTTTAGCCTTGCATTGTGCATTGAGAACTTCCTGTTGTGAGGGCTTGTGCACACTGATGCTGGAAATGTCCACTGCCAGGACTGCTTTGGGACTCATTTGTCCTGATTTGTGCAGATGGACTAGAAATCAGAGCTGGTGCTAAGGCAGGTCCTGTGATTTGTGGGGCTTGCCCTGCTCTGCTGAGCCCGTGCCCTCCCTGTTGCAGTAGCTGGGCACATCTCCAGCTGGGTGGTTCTCAGAGAACCAACCTCCAGCCAGGTGGGCACTGCATCTGCTGGCATAGGTGGGCTAGGATGGACATGGAGACCTAGGTCCAGCTGTAGGTTTTGTTTCTATGTGAGCTGCCACAAGCCTAAGAAGACATTATGCAGAACATGATCGTATGACTGCCTTTTTACTATCTTCTTTTAGAGATTTGTCTTTTATAGTTGAGAAAATAAAGACAACAAGTAAATTGAAAACATTCTGAGGATGAGAAAATTTGTAAAGGTGCTTCCTGATAGCCTTTCTATTTTGTCTATGTCAACCCTTAATGACATTTAGAGTTACTGCGACAGCTACTACTACAACCCAGTAGGTTATTGTTTGTGATTTTACAGCATGGATCATGGATTGATTACTAAAGGATCATGGCACATGCTTAAGATCCATAATCTGCAGTGCATGCTATATTCAAAAATAAAAAAATACTTGAAGCAAGACTGTCTAATGGACTTACACATATTTTGAGACCACCCTGTTCTCCGTGACTGAATCACAGATTTCAAATTCTCAAGAGGAAAGGTTGAACCTCCTGACAGCTGCATAAGTTTTCACAAAAGAAGTGGTACAGGTATTGTAATAAAAAAAAAAAAAAAAAGAGAAAATTAGTCCAGCCTATTCACAGCAGTGCTGAAAGACAGGAGATAATAATTCCTTGTTGAGATAATGTTTGTCATGGGTGAATATCAACATGAAATATCTTTCTTGGAATTTCATTTTCAATTCTAAGTAAAGGGATCAAAACTAATTGTTAAAATAGGACCTCAAATAGACTTCTTAGTTATTACATTTAAAAAAAGATTATTAACATTCATGAGGGCCCTACTTAAAAAAACAATAGACTTCAAATGAGCTAAAAGATGAAATAGATCCTGCAAACAATAGGTAATTCATTAAGAATTACAGAATAGCCTCAATTAGATCAGTAACTACAAATCCATTGCCATATTTGATTCCTTTTATGCAATTTATTAACTCCAAAAACTAAAATAAAATGTATGCAACTGCAAAGGCAACAGAAGGGGTATGTCCAAGTTCAGTAATTTTCTGACACCAGTAGAATCTTTGTTAATCATATGTGTGGAGGAAAATAGCTTTTCATAACTGAGGGGATAATTTTTCAAGTGGTGCTGGAAAGACAGTGAAGCTGTAAGCAAAGGATACACTTTGGAAACTTGACCCAACAGAAGACAGCAATTAGCTAATTATGATTTCTAGTATGAATCTTAATGTGGAGATTAGGTGTAAAAAAAATCTAACCACACAGACAAACCCTACCTGTAAATAGTGTGCTTTGTATAGATGAGACTGAATGGTTACTTCTTGTGGTCCTCACTCCAGTGAGGCAACTGAAAAGAGCATATAAAGGGCAGCACGGTTGTATCCTGGGATATTAGCAATGCAGAAAGTGCTACATGTCTTCAGACTTCAGGGTGTTATTTGTATAAAGACTAAAGCATATATAAAATCCTAAAAGAATGAAAAAGAATATACATTCCCATATAGGTATTATTGTATTGAAAGCTGTAACTTTTTTCTATGAATTATTTATGGCATTTAGTCCCACTGCACTATAGCTTACACACATTATCTATCAGGCTGTCTTGCTTGCAGTGGTTAAGACTTGCTTTGTCAGGCTTTCACAATTAAGTTTATATTCTAAAAATTTTCCTAAGCTGCTCTCAACCACACCTACCCATTCTTTGTCACACACACCATATGCCAGAGTCATGGGTAGTGTAAAAGGGTGTATTGCACTGATTTTATATGGAGAGCACTCACAATTCACCCTGGCAGAGCGCAGAGTCTGACACCTGAACAGGAAACCACAAAGCCTTAAAAGTGTAATCAGCAGTTTGGGAATAAGATCTATCATATGTTTTATGTGTTATCATTTCCCTTATAAGCCTGTGACTATGCTGGTTCAGGGGATATATTGCGCCTTCAAAAGTAGTACTGCAGTCAGTCTTGTCACTTCACATTTACTCTGTGACCTTTTAGCATGATAAAAGAAACTGGCACAGTTTTAGGTTAATCACAAAACTTTTTTAAAATATGTTTTGCATTCTTTTGATAACATTGTGTGCAGTTTTAGTCCTCAGGCACCTTGCTCAGTAAAGCATCCAAAAGAACAAAATTACTTTTAAATGTAACCATTAAGTGCTCCCTTGAATTAGAACATTATTGATGAAATTTCATGCCTACAATAAAGCTAAGAAAGCAGGTTATTGGAACAGGGTTTGAGATTTTAATTCAGATTTATAACAAAACATAAGGAAAATGGCTAATGGATATTGACTACCAAAGGTTAATGTGATATAAGAGAAAGACTGAGACAGAGTTCTATCAGCACAATGGTGCTGAGAAACTTCATCACACTGAAGATGAATTTGTGATACTATGAACTGTTGCATATTCAACAAGATAACTTTTCTCAAGTCTTACATAGAAACTTTCCATTTATATTGCATTGAAACATTCCACATTATCAGATATTTGTAAGAATTGCATGATTTTTTGTTCATTATCCTTCTTTAAGTAAGTCATTATACAGAGAGTAAATCCTATGGAATGAGTTTACCATGAAGTCAGAAGGATGTTGCAACAGAAGTAACAGTAGAAGTTCAACTCTCAAACAAGTTTTGTTGATGCAGATACGCTTTTTTCTGAAAAATGAAAATATTTTTGACTGAATTGCAAAATGGAAAACAGGCACTTTTGATAAAATCATTCCATCTATTAACAAGGGGGAAACAACTCAGATTCAACAGCATAGACTCAATATTCTTAACTTCATAATTCTATAATTAAAATTGTAGATTTATAGCTTCAGTCCTACAAACATATCTCTAGCAAATTCAATCAAAAGACAATATGATAAACTAGAATAATTTGCCATCCATTTTTATCTATCCTTCAGTTTAACTGTATTTTGGTCTAAAAAACCTTGCAATTCTGGAATGAAAAGAGTGCCTTGGAATTGTAGATATAATCTATTTTATCTTGCTTTTAGGCAGGAAACCATCAGCAATTGCTTCTAAAGTATATTTCAAATTTTATTCCCATTTGATGGCTGGCTGATGCAGCTTACACAGATGGTGATGACCAAGCTCAGACATCAGAGAGGTGAATATTGTGTCATCAGACGCAAACACAATTTCCCTCATTGTACTCCAGGTCAAAGCAAGGTCCCAATAAATAATTAATCCTGTGAAAAACTCTGAAACCTCCAGGCTATGAGACATGGATTTGGACACCTCCAGTTTACTTTGGACAGTAACCCTTTAGGATTTAAGAGTTTCAGGAACTGCTTGGCACAACCAAATGCCTCCTGCAGACTTCTGACCATCTCCCACATGAATGTCATAGGAGGGAAAATTTCCTTGTTCCCACATTAGCATTGTGGGCACAGAGAGATAAAGAATGTTTCCAAGCACTGTGCATGCTTCCAGCAAAATGGAAAACCCTATATTTTCTGGTTATTAAGCAAACAGCAAACAGTAACTCTTACTAGAATAGTGTATCAGGAATTAAGTGTTGATATTTTGGTCTGTGTTTTTTGCTCATGCCACCTGTGAAAAAGATTTATCCTTTTCCTGCCAAGTTCTAGGGAACAAAAGCTGATATAGCGAAGGGTTTGTCCTTGAAGACAGAGTTTGCATAAACTAAAGTTACTTGAGCCTCTCCTGTTGGTTGACAGCCTTTGGAGGAGAGCTGAGGGGGAGAGAGAGAGCAAGGAGGAAGAAAGAGAACAGAGCTGGGGACCTCTACTTGGGAGGGTGCTGGCCACACCTCCCTAGGTAGACATCACCAGCAGGCTTAATAAAGGTGAGAGGACTCATGCTCTGGTCGTTGGTGGTTTTTTCCCCCCAAAAGACAGCAGGGATGCCTGCTGTCTGCCAGTGCCTAGAGGATGTAGTCCCTGCCTTCGGGGTAGTGTCCTGAGTTGGTAAGAAAACCTTACATAAATAACCCTGTGATGAGTGGAGTGCTTACATGTTTGGGCTTATTGCTTTAGTCTCCAGCCCTCTCTCTCTCCCCCCCTTCTCTTTGGGTTCCTACTATTTGGTCACTTCTGTTAATAAAGATACTGTGTTTTCTGAACTCTCAACGGTGCTCAGCCTCACTTTTCCAGCAAATGTAGAACCCCCCCTGTTACAGATGGTGATGACTCCTGTTGTTTGTTCTTATTTATTTTTTTACTGAATAGAATTATGGCCATTCTCATTAGTCTTGATTTATTCCACTGTGTAAAAATGACAAGAAAATAGCATTTGTTATAAAATAAAAATGAATTAATAAAATTAAGAAAATACATCTGAATTCCCTTTACTAGCCGTTTAAACAAATACTGTGAGGTACAGTGAGGTTTATGCTCCTTAGCTGTTACATATGCTACTGTTTATTTTTTTCAAAATGGCTTTCTATAAATAATTTCAAATACTTATTTAAGAATGGTGTTTCTATAAAACATTCCACCAGTGACCCTTGTCCTGCTGATAAACACAAACATGAGGTTTTGGGAAACAATCTTCCTTCTAAGTCCAAAAAACGTCCATTGAATTCCCTCATTTATCCAGACATTATGTGCTTTTCCTTTTACTGAAGTCTACCTCAAACAGTTCTGCACTGCAGTTACGTGGTGTAACTCTAAAGCTGCCTACAATCATCTCTGAGCATCTTCAACTTCCAGGCTGGCACCTAAGAGAGGCTAATATGACTCAGCTACTTTCTGGCCAACATCTTTTGCTCTTGCAAAATAAATAATGCAGTAACCATATTAATTCCTCTACATTCTCAAAGTAAGCAATATTTTCAAGTATGTATTTTGAATATATATTATATATGTGTGTTCAAATGGAAAGAAAGAGAATTGAGGAAAAGAGAAGTCCTTTTGATAGTTGCTGAACAAAGTAAAATTACAGTAACATACATGAAGCACATTCATTTTCTGTTTTGATTAATAGAGCATTTGCAGGAGGAAATACCATACTAGAACAAAAGCTATATCAGGTAAAACATACTTCCAAGTTTAAAATTTTCTCCTATTTTCAGTGAAAATAATTTTGAAAGTAGGAGTATCATCATGTTGCTTTATACAAACCATTTGAGCTAAGCAAAAGACTTTTCAAAGAGTCTCCAAATCCTTTTTTCACTTTAGCAAAGACCTTTACCATTGATTTGATACTCTTTTTATGGATAAAAACTTTATTCAAGAATGAGAAATGTTTCCACTGAAATCACTTATCAAATAATAAGCCATTAGTGTGTTTTCTTTATGGAAGGTATGATGCCAAGTAAAGACTTTCATTATAGGTCAAATATGACCAGTACTAAGAGCCTTGGGCACAGTTTTTAAATGCTTTGATGGATCTATATCAATGCACTTTCTGCTGCTGAGGACTTCTGAAATCTCAGGTCATTAAAATTCAGTTCAGCTCAACTTACCCATTCAGTTCCAGTTCAGGCCTCTTCTTCACAGAAGAACTTTGCTGAAGAGTCAGAGGACATAGGAACAAAGAGAAGGGGTTTGTTTGTTTGTTTATAATTCTCCTTTGTGAGATCCCCCAGGAAAAGGAAAGAGAATAGTTCATAGTCTGGTAAGATCAGAACAGCAAAAGTATTTGCAGTATGGCACACAATAAAGCATTGCCTACTGCACTTCCAGCCAGCACCATCCTGTGAGACTCACAGATCAGCTCCAGATCCCACCACAGACTCACTCCGGGAGCTAAAATTCCCCTCACCTCTGGAGACTTTTCTTCCCTGGAGACAGTTAAGAGACTGATGCAAACCAGATTTGACCCTCTACAGAATATCTGGTTATTTTTCTAGTCTTTTCCTCTATGAATGTGTACTTTTTAACTACTACTTTGAAAGTGAAGTCGGTTTTCATTCCCACTGACAATGCTCATGTCCCAGTAAACTTGCATTTATTTTACAAGTCTGTTTTCTTTAATCGTGTCATGGAGCAGCCCACTAATTTTCTCCTTCTGGATGGCTGCAATGAGACCTCACACATTCCGCTCTGAGAGCTAGCAGACTGGAAAGAAATGAAGAGACAGAACAAGAACAAAATATCATTATAAACCCAATGCTGTTCCCATCTGAATTGTTTTTATAGGGTTCCTCACTGAGCCTCCAAAATTTAGGATCTTTGGTTTCCGTGGCCTGGCTATTAATCCTTTTATTTCACACACACACACACACACACACACACACACACACACACACACACACACACACACTGATTTATCATTCCAAAACTGATGGTAAAGCTGCATCCAAAGAACTATCAATTAGTCCTTGGAGTTAGTCCAAAACAACCAGTAGCCCATGCTGTATTTTTTGGTTGAGACACCAAGACCTGAAAAGGAGATATTGAAATGATCTGCTTGAGTAAATAAAGGGCCTCTTTGGAGCATCAAATGAGAGAATTTTTGAAGTGCAGTACACCAGTTTTATGGAGGGATGACACTGATGGGAGATAAAGTCTCTGTGCTAATGTGCTCATTGATTGGTTATTTCCAAAAGCACAGCTTGAATTTTTTATGCAGTTTTGCTCACCACAATATAAGAAAGATATTAAGCTATTGAAGAATGTCTAAAGGAGGGCAACGAAGATGGTAAAGGGCCTTGAGGGGAAGCCTCATGAGGAGTGGCTGAGATCACTTCGTCTGTTCAGCCTGGAGAAGAGGAGACTGAGGGGAAACTTCATCACAGTCTACAACTACTTCCTGAAGGGAAGAGAAGGGGCTGGCACTGATCTCTTCTCTGTGGTGACCAGTAACAGGACCTGAGAGAATGTCCTGAAGTTGTGTCAGAGGTGGTTTAGGTTGTATATTAAAAAGAGGTTCTTTTCCTAGAGAGTGGTTGAGCACTGGAACAGGATCCCCAGGGTAGTGGTCACAGCACCAAGACTGACAGTGCAATAAGCGTTTGAACAATACTCTCAGTCACATGGTGTCACTCACAGGAATGGTCCTGTGCAGGGACAGGAGTTGGACTTGATGATGCATTTGAATCCCTTCCAACTGGGCATATTCTGTGACTCTGTAACTAGAATATATTTTCAGTGCAGTGAGTAGTTGTCCGAACTGTGCTTTCCCTATTTCAAGCAAATTGTGAAGTTGAAAAAGTTTGGCACAACTGCACAGACTGTAGCGGCCTCCATTTTGAAGAGAACTGAAATTTGAATCTCATCTAGACATTGCTCTGAGAAGACAGTTGTGTTTCCTGATTTAAAACTACGAAGCATTTTATTTGATTTTGACAGTAGTGATATTGTCTAAAGGAGAAACAACAGACTGCGACAAGTACTGCTGCCTTGACATAAAAAGCTCTTTGTTATCTTCCTGTCTAAGATGACATCATCAGGAAGACATTTTTTGTAATATGGATCTCACCTGAACTTCTGAAAAGAAAGCTGTAGTTGAGAGACCTGGTTGTTCAGTTTGCATCATTTGCCTAGTTCCTGGGGCAGGTGTTTACACATCCACTGATGCAAAGGAAACTGAAGAATCAGCCTAAAGTGTCACTGACTGCTGCCATCTCTGCAGCATGTCCAGTGTCATTCACATGTGTTTCACCATCAGAAATTCAGATACAGCCTTTCTCTTGAGGACTGTAGCCCTAGCTCATAGTCTTACCATAACCCCATGATTTCAAGAGATATATTTTAGTAAATATTATGCTATTTTATGAACATTACAATCACTCACACAAGTAATGGCTTGGAATGCAAGCTCCCTGCCTAGGCCACTGGTGGTCCCTTTGGGATGGATGCACTTATTGAAGATTTTACAGGTTGTGGTTCTTAATCTGGACACCTTCCTCTGCCAGCGTACAAAATTATGTGTCTGTGCCCTTCCTCAGACAGCCTTGGCTGCTCCTTCTAGCTCTACCTCTCCAACTGACCAATGTTACATTTGATATCAGAGGTGTCTGGAGCTGAGTTCAGCTAGTGCCATGGACAGAACCATTCATCCACTGGCTACAGGCATGTTCAGGAGATGTTTGGAAACTCAACCTGCCCCAGCTGCAAGACTTATTTTGTCACAGGAACTGCCACTCATGGGCACCCTTTGGACATGACAGCAGACAAAAAGTTCAGCATTGTGTACTAGTAACCACATGGTTTGTAGGGGTATCCAACTCTTCAGTAGCTCAGAGCTGTACTACGACACTTTTATGACCTCATCTCTTATTCCTCATCTTTCAATCTTTTCATGCATACAGTGTGCATTTCATGATAATTATTTTTTCCACACTTGGAGTGCACACAATCTAGGTCATTTACAGGCTTGTTACTAAAGCCCTGTCAGTCTGTCAGCCTGACCTCGGTGCTGTGGAAGGTCATGGAACAGGCCATCCTGAGCGCCCTGACACATGCAAGACAACCAGTTGATCAGCCCCAGCCAGCATAGCTTTGTGAAAGGCAGGTCCTGCTTGGCCAACCTGATCTCCTTCTGTGAAAACATGATCTGCTTAGTGGATCAGGGGAAGGCTGTGTATATTGTCTTCCTAGAATTTTGTAAAGTGCTTGACACTATTTCCCACAACATTCTCCTGGAGAAACTGACTTCCTGTGGTGTGGATGGGTGCTCTCATCTTCATCAGCTTCACTGCCCTTCTAAGAAGACCAAGTGCTGAGTCCTGCTCTTGGGTCAAAACTGCATGCAGTGCTACTGGCTTGGGGAAGACTGGCTGGAAAACTGCTTGGTGGAAAAGAACCTGGGGGTGCTGGTTGATGGCCGGATGAACATGAGCCAGCAGTGTGCCCAGTCAGCCAAGAAGGCCAATGGCTCCCTGGCCTGTATCAGAAATAGTGTGGCCACCAGGACCAGGGAAGTGTTCATCCCCCTTTACTTAGCACTAGTGAGGCTGCAGCTTGAATCTTGTGTTCAGTTTTGAGCCATTCACTATAAGAAAGATATTGAGGTGCTGGAGTGTGTCCAGAGAAGGACAATGAAGTTGGTGAAGGGTCTGGAGCACAAATCCTATGAGGACTTGTTGAGGAAGCTGAGAGTGTTTCTCTTGGAGAAAAGGAGATTCAGGGGGGACCTTACTGCTTTCTACAACTACCTGAAAAGAAGTTATAGTGAGTGGGGGGTCAGTCTCTTCTCCCAGATAACAATCAATAGGAAAAGGTTTAGATTGAATATTAGGAAACATTTTTTCACAGAAAGGGTTGTCAAACATTGGAACAGGCTGCCCAGGGAATTAGTAGAATCACCATCCCTGGAGGTATTCCAAAGAGGTGTCTATGTGGCACCTGAGGACATAGTTTAGTGGTGGATCTCAATGATCTTCAAGGTCTTTTCCAACTTTAATAATTCTAATATTCTGTGATCATGAGTAGGTCTGAAAGTTCAATTTTTATTGCAAACAATCAGTTGATTCAAGTGTTTCAAAGTTCTTCAAGTGAAAAAAAAACTTTTAGATGGATGGTGAATGAAATCAAGAGTTTATTGGAACTTTTTAACAGTCATTTGTTCAAGGTGCAATAGGGGCCTCTGGCATAGCATAAGCAAGAATCAGTAAAAAGTGCTTGTACTGAGAAACCAGCAGCAACTACTTTTCTGACCAATATTTACCCTTATGTGTTGCATTATCTTTTTAGCCAACACCTTTGTTACCAGCTCCTCAACAAACTGGAATGAAACTGTCTGAAAAGTGTTCAGATTCAGATAAATGCAGTCATGAATGTCTTACTGTGTCAAACCTAATATAAAATAAATATTAAAATTAGCATTATATTGAATAAAATTAGTATTGCTGCCTGCAAAATATTCCTTCTGTTCTTTATTTCAGTACCAAGTTTTGTTTACCTTCTCCCAAACTTAGGCTGGCAGACTGACAATGCCAAATTACTTTGTAACCTAGGAACTGTGGGGAGCAATGTGGAGGCTTTGGTGACTGGGCAGAAGACAGGTGGTGCATCTGGCACACAGTGAAAAATATGGGAAATAGTTTGGGAATGTAATAAGAGCATATTAGCTGGATGTTTCTGTTAGAGTATTCAGTAGCAAAATATTTAATGATGCTGACATTTAAATTGTGATAATTAGATTTCCAAGTTAGCACCATATTGAGAAGAATGAGAACAGTTTATATATTGCTCAGTGCTATTATTTCAGACTGTCTACCAACTTGGATTGGCAAGAATGACCTGGTTCATATTCTATTTATATGAGTTTTATTCTGGCATTAATGAAAGCTTAGCTTTTGGATCACAGTCCTCTTCTATTCTGTGGCTCTATGAGGATGGAAATCACGAAAGGCTTGCTTTTAGCCAAGCTCAGAGCTCCTCTAGTGAGACAGCCCCACAATACACTGCCTCTGCAAGTACTGTCTGCAAATATGGCCATGACACCTCCCTTTCAAGGGAAGGTAAGTTATCTAGATGTCTCAGAAAGTGTACTGGACATTTGAATACAAAACATTTTCTTTGCAAAAAGATTGTAGGAGAAGCAGAGTAAATGCTTGCCATTATTCTCTGTTCAAGACATTTGTCCCCTTGCTGTAAGAGGTTTGCTCCACCAGGCAGGATGGAGAGCTGCTCCCACAGTGACACAGAGTGACAGTCTCCATCTGATGGCCAGTTTTGCTGCTGTGTGCAATAACTGTGGGGAAGCAATCTATGTGAAAAAAAACCACTTTCTGCCAGCTGCCTTTTTTCCCCCGGTGTTTTTGCAACAGAACAGCTTTGGTGGATGACATGAAGAAAAAAATCTATTGTCTTACCCATTTTAAGAAATATTACAATCATTCTCTTATTTTTCTCCTGTACTTTTGGCCCACATGACAAATGCATTATTTCAGTTTAGATGTCCTTGTCACGGCTTTGAAGAAGGCAACTTGTCTTCTGAAATGCTGCCTGCAGCCAGTTTACTTCACAGCCAGGTGTGGCTGTGTTCAAGTCCAAGTCTTGGAAGCAGGGAACTGATTACCCTGGTATGGGGGCTCTTGCCAGCTGAATGTGCAGAAGCCTCTGCCTGGATTTAAGGTAGGAAGGGGCCTGAAAGCTGGTGCATCTGAGGGGGTATCAAGGCCAAGGGAGGACCCATTCATTGGAAAAGAGTGCTAGAGTAGGACTGGAGAAGAAGAATAAGTGCATACGGTATGAACGGTGGGACACAGGGACGTGTGGTGAAGGTGGGTGATGATAAAAGAGCAAATACTATGGGTAAGAGACAACTGAAGTGAAAAGAGAGAGCATGGAGACAGACCACCTGTAGCCACTGGGGTATTCTGCACTCCAAGATGCCAGGTTGATCCCAGGGGCTTCACCACCCTTCCGCTGTCAGTCGATATCTAAGAAATCCAATAACAATGTGTGAATCTCACCTTCCATCATTTCCAAATGGCTGGCTTGCAGTCTAGCACAACCCCCCACTGTTCCAGTAGCAAAATTGAACAGGAAGCCAAGATTTATGCTGTATTCATCGGGATATACCATACTGCTGCTAAAGTTCAAATGATGCATGCCTGGTTTTTGAAGAAATCATTAAGCCCTACAAAACAATTTCAAGTGAGTCTTTTTATTAAGGGAAAAAAATAGGCTGCAGAGCAAAACACCCAGAATTTAAGAAAAGCATCCAAAATTCACAGGCTGAGTACACTCTCCATGTTTGTGCTCACTGTGAGACAGTGTTTAATTAGGTGATCATGTAATATTTCATCCACCTGACCTTTGCCTGATCCCACACACAGGGCAAATTTCTTCAAATTTTTTTGCTACTTTTGTAAAACACACTTCTGTACCAGGCATTTTATTTTGCTCTACAGTAATTAAATGTATTTATTGAGCTGTAGTAAGTTAACAGGGGAACTATTCGAGGAGAAACAGAAGCGAAAAATGACTTGATGAGTAACTAATCACTCATAAAATTCTTATAGTGACAGTTCCTTCAGAGATTTCTGAATTTGTGAACTACCTCATCTTCACTGTTGTTTTGGTTTTTTTAGTGAGTGAATCAGCTTTTATTTACTTATCTGGTATATATGTGTAGTAAGGGGTGAAATTACCCACCAGCCTTCCCCTTGAAGGAAGCACTAAGGTGGCCTTTTGACCTATATTACTGTTTATTTTCATGAAACTTTCAGGACCTGAATACTGCATAACTTTAGACCTGCTGTCAGATCTGGCCAGTGGCAAGTATGTCAGTTGAGAGACAGACTTCCCCAGCCCACACTCACAATTGTTCACAGTTAATCAGTGTGAGCACCCAAGCCCTCTTTGTCTGGGCCAAACAGATTCACTCCATATATGGCAGCTTGCAGAAGGTTTTTTCCAGTGTCTATAGCATTGGATTTGCTCAGAAAAGTTTGAGTCTCACATTTGTGAAACCTTATCCTGGGTTCCTGGGCAGGGAATGCCTGGTCACATGAAAGGCACTGGTGCTACCAATCCAAGTTTTTAAGAGAAGGAGGCCCCAAAATGCAGCCTGTGAATCCCTGCTGGGCAAGGATAACACAGCCTTAAAAACCAAAGGCACTGTTTTGGTCAGAAAGGATACCTCTGACAGTACACATTCCCTCGAGCTTGAAGTATCTGCAGTCAATTTGCTCACAGTATGGAAGCTTATCATCAGGCAGCTAATTCAGCTTTCCTCCACTGGGATAATAAATTCTATTTACTTACCTGTTATCAGCAATAGTAGTTGTTTAGAAAGAATGAAACAGAACATGATTGATTAGTTCCTTCTCCAGCTCTTTGAGGATCCAAGGTTATTTTTGTCATTCATGATGCCACATTAACACAAGCCTGATTCCTTTCAAGGTACCAGTGCGGCTATCATGGTAACGGACTGGATTATTCAGTGACGTGTTCAGAAAGAGTAGCTGTTTTTCTCCCATCTTCACTGCAACATGAATATAGGATTTCAGAGGCTACCGTATGCTTACAGCTTTTTCTCCCATACTTTATTTAGACAGGAAAACCTGGTGGTTTCTGTATAAATTTCAGTATCTAGAAATAAACTGCAAACCTCTAAACTAAAACTGGAATTCAGATATGTCTCTTTGCTAGAAGGAAAGAATGAATGTAGAGCTTTCCTTTAATTATTTATTTGTTTGTTTGTTTACTTCCTTATTCTTTATCTGTATGGAAAAACAGTGAATTTTCTCTTACTCTTGTACTAAAAAGTCTCTTACCAGGGCTTAAATACTTTCTTCTCCCCTGGGCATTCTCTTCATGGAGTTGCAGCTGGTCCACATGGAGCCAGAAGAGCTGCAGCCATGCCCTTGCTTTTTTACTTGCTATTAAAGTCTGTCATTGGTTCTACAATAGACAATATAACTTCCCACTTGCAACAGGTGGCAGAGCAAATGCAATCCAGACAGGCACTCACCCAGCACAGCAGCTGTGGCTCTACCTCCCCTGGGACATGCTGTGAAAAAGTCAATACATTTACAAGGCATGGTTTTCCTAAAAACTGTGTGCTTGGATAGGGACAACCTACATCTCCCTTGCCCTGACCTCACCCTTTCTTCTCCACCTGTAGTATTCACACTTAGTCTCCAAGCCAAGGCTCCCTCTGCATATTGGCACAGCAGTTGGTATGTCAATGCTGAAGATAAAGGCACTGCCTCGTTCAAGAAGGTGGAAAGACTGTTTTATTCCCCAACAGAACTTAAGGGATGGAATTGCGTTATGTAGGCCATTACATTTGGCAGTCACATGCTGAAGGGATAGCACCAATTCCATCATCATCAAAGTCTTCTCTCTTTCCTCCCTTCCTTTACTGCCTCAAAAGCTTGCCACTCATTCAGCTGTGTTGTGGACTAGGAGAATGGGGGAGATAAGGGAGGGAGGGTAGGAAGGCATGTAGATGATCAGAAGACAGACTAAGCAGTGCAGTCATATTATCTCATTTTAGAAACACAAAATATATATGATGACTCTTTCTGGCACTGATGAGGATCTCATCTTGCCCTTCCTGAGCAGCAACAGGCACTGTGGAAGTGTGCTGACATTTAAACTCCTCTTTTCAAAGTGTGTCCATGATGTATAGTATCTCACATGGACAAAGAAGACCCCTGGGGGTAACTCTTGTCTTGAGTGGCAAAGGATTATTGCTCTATGTGGAGGAGAGATGAATGCATTATAGGACAGCCTCATTAAAAAAACAACAACAACAAAAATTAAGAAACATAAATGACTGTGAATGAACTAGACTGAAGCTCTCTGAGGCCCCAGTTCAGTTTTCAGAAGAACTAACAGTAAGAACAGTTTTTAGCTGATTTAATTTTAATCAAGTGAGAGGAGTGACGGGTAGATCTGAGGGTAAAATGAAAGAAATGCAACTGAGGAGAAAATCTACTGCTCCACTGGCTTCATCACCTTGCACTAATCCATCACCCGCTGTACTGCTGAGGAGGGCAAGAGCATGGCTTTGTAAGTGGCTGGCAGCCAGTCAAAGTTGACCCACCACACTCTGAGACCAGGGTATCAGCACTTCTGCATGCCAAGACCAGTGCAGCCCAAAATCCTGTACTGAATGTTGGATAACAAGCATAGAAGCCTCTGGGCTGTCCCTCCAACACAAGATGCTGGAGCAAGCAGACAGTCACATGGACATGGGCTGTCATCTTTGTCCCCTTCAGCCTGCAATCTTGAACACCACACTGGAGTGTAGAGGAAGCCATGCACTCCTTGGCAGTCAGCAAGGTGATCCTGTTTGAGTGGCTGGACATCCCAGTGCTTTCCTCAGGACTGCTACGGCACATGACAAAGCCTGCACTGGGTTTTCTGAGCTCTTACTGCATCCTGCTTAATGGAATAATTAGCTTCTCAAAGTAAAAACAGTCTCTAAGCCCAGAAAAACCTCAGTTTCAGAGGGATTCCAGGGTATTACTCTGACATACTAAAATAATTACCTGTAATGGGAAATACTGAAAGAAATTATGCCAAAAAAGACTGTCAAGAGCACAGAAAAAATTTTGCAGAAAAAAATTACTTCACATAATCAGAAGTGCAGGCATTTCTGTTTGAAGATGTAAACACATTTTCCAAATGAAGATTTTATCATGGCCTTTTAAAAAACAAATCTTCTCCTCTAAACCTATAAAAATATCAGAAGGTATTTGACTTGATACAAAATACAAGAGGAAAACTTAACTTTTAAATGTTGTCCCAACATCATGATTTCTGAGCAGTTTGCACTGAAAGTGCTATATTTTGTAGCTCTGAGCAACAGAAGACCAGGAACACTGGTATGCTAGCAATCCTAGTCTAAGGAAAAATTAGTTCTTAGCTTTTAGTAACAATCTACTTTTTTCCCTTGTTATTTATAGCAATGCTTCTAGTTCTGTGTTCTCCTGCAAAAAAAATTTGAAAGAGATCAACACTAATTTTTTTGTTGTTTCCTGTAAAGGGATGTGACTTGGGACATCTTTTATAAATGATGTTATGTACGTTTCTGAATCTCTGCAACAAATATAATGATAATTAAAAGTAGTTATAAATCTAAGGCTACATCAACAAAATGAAGAGTTTTCCCAACTTACCCTCATAAGTTTTAAACATCTATTTTTGAAAAAAAAACCCTAGCAGGACCTTCATTAAGTCAATTGACAGCATAAACCAGAATAAATCTGGACAGAAACAGGTCTTAAATCCTAACACTTCTCTGTCCATAAGTAGCAGAGATCCTCTACCTATACCTGCATTTGGCCCCAGTTACCAAACTAATTTTGTATATTGAAAGATTAAACCTTTTGGGAGCAGCAATAATTTTTTGTCAATTTATACTAAACTCCTATATTTTTAATGAGGTCATTTACTGGAGAGTTTTGGACCAAATTCCAGAGTATTTCCAGATTGGCATGGACTGCCAAGAACAACTGTAGATAAAAATAGAATGGATGACTTTTCATACAGGGAAAACTGAAATCTGTATACTCATTTTTAATTATAAGGTCCTTGATCTGGAAGATGACTGATATATTCCAAATCTAATTAATGCTTAGGGGTTTTTTTACTTGATTTATTCCTTCTTGAACAATTTTTGAATAGTCTGTGCTATTAAATACAGTGGGCCTGATTCTTATGACCAATAAGTTTCTGTCCCCTTCTGAGAGCTCAAGGAGCCCTCAAAGAAAGTAAAACTGGCAAGAGAAAGTTGCACTTCTTTTTCATGCTCCTATACGTTCAGGATAAGTCCATTATAAGTGAGAATAAAGGTAGCTTTGCTACTTAAAAGAGAACAAAGGTATTCTTTGCACAAGAGCACTTTTATGTCTTCAGCAAAGCTTTGGCTTTTGCTCTAGTTTAGCTACATCAAGATGGGCAGAACAACACTATCTACAAAGAGAAGCACAGGAAGGCTATGTTTATCAGTTTAGCTTAGTTAGCATCTGGCAGCAGCCAAAATATCCTGAAACATTTATAAGTCCTCCAAGAGAGGAGCTTTATCCTTGTTCTACTATTTTATTTCTGTGATAGTAGCAATGGTGGGAAATACGAAGGTCACTGGCTCTCCAAAAATTCACACTTCTGTTTGACTATTCATGTCATGCTGGTTCAAGTCTATATCCACAACCTCATTAATGAGGGTCAGTCTTGAGACGAAAGTAGACCCTCTTGACTACTTCTCTATGACTCTCCAGATTCTCATTTAATTTATATGGAGTAAAGTGAGCTTAAGCTCAGACTTTGAGGTTAATAGTGGAATCTTGAATAGCTTCAATCCAGGCACTATCAGTGTCATCACTGTTATAACAACAGACTCTGAGGGTTTTTCTTTTTGAGCATCTATTCATATATTCCAATTTTTTTTTTTAAGAGGAGGAGTTCAGCTAGTAAGTTTAATTTGACATCTGGTTTGACGTTTCACAGAATCACAGAATATTCTGAGTTGGAAGGGACACACAGGATCATCAAGTCCAACTCTTAAGTCAATGGCCCACATAGGGGATTGAACCCATGACCTTGGCATTATTACAAACAAGTTTTAACCAACATGTTGATAATATTTGTCTCTGTCTATACGCAAGTTTGGATGTTAATCAGTTATTTCAGTACCTAAAAATTCCTCTCAAATTTATTGAGTTAACATGTTTCCAAACTTAAATAATTAACTTGTTTTATGCCTTGCTTATTAACCCGATAAGCTCCATTGTGGCTTGCTAAAATCTTCAATAAGGGAGATGAAATTGGAGGATGAAGAAAACTGGGAAGAAAAATAATGATGAGAGCTCTATGCTGTTCTCTGTTAGCACAGAGGGTTGATGGGTTAGCTGTTTAAATAGGCAGTGTCAATACCAGGATTGGCTCTGGTGCCTGTGCATCATTTACTGGTAGAAAGTAAGTCTTTGCTACTGCTTGCAGTGCAATGCCTAAGGCACAGTGCTGTATCATAATGGGGAATTAGAGTCAGACTATGAAAGGCCTTGTTGCCTGCAACTAATCTGCAGGATGACAGCATTTTAAAAAATGGATAAATGTTACCTGAGCAAAGAAGGGAAATTGCAGTATCAGAGAAGACACAGCATATTTCCCCATCAGCAACAGAAGATATATCTCACAGTACTCAATACATTGGCTGTTGTAATCATACTCAGTACAGCATGTGGCTGATTTGCTGTTATCTTTAATTAGCCACAATTCTGTCTTTTTGAACATTAAATGAGTTTGATTTAAGAATTCTAATTGTCACCGTCTCTCAGATTAACTGAAAGGAAGAAAATACATTCATAATTAACTGAATTTTAGTTTACAATAAGCTATTACAGGAAACAGAACAAATGTATAGAGGAAAATGATCAAACTGTGTGACGTTCTCGCTGTACCATGTTCCTCTGCCTTCCCCATTTTGGATATTCTTCTAGGTTCTTTCAAGCCTAGAGCTTCATCTTTCACAGCAACCTTCAGTTTGTTTCAATGGATACAATTCTTGAGCCTCATCCACCCAGTCATGGGAAGAATACAAGAATATCAACTCAGAATTTAGATCATAATTTTCAAGGGCTAGAGTGACTGGAAGATTTTCTACCACTTAATATAGAAATTGGTGTAATCTTCCAGAGGAAATTTCACTTTCCCACAGCCTTGTCTTGAATCTTCTGTCAGAGGAAATGGGCTTATATATTGCTAAAATATCTTGAGCAGCTTTTGACAGTTCAAAGCATCACTGTGCTCTGGCAGAACATGGACTAGCTAACACTTCCAAAGTGACTGTACACTGAGGATCACACTGCTTTAGAGACAGACAAAATTCTTCCAAAACAGATGTCAAAACCGACATGGCAACCATTCTGCTGTGTTTAAACCTGCTACAGGGCAACCATCAACATACTTGCCATTCGATGCATGTATTTGCAGCTCTTTCATGATACATTAGAAAACTACCTCTGCAAAGCCAAGAGAACATGTAAATGTAATTTCTTTTTCCACAAAGCATTTGCTGTGTTCTTCAAAAGGTTAACCTGCCTTACTAAACTGTACAAATATTATTTCACTTTTATTGACACTCTTTTCAGACCATGAAATGACTTGAGTTTTAATCTATTTTTTATACTGAAAGGAACAGACTAATTTAATAAGCTCCACACACAGAGGTATTTCAAAAACATGTTTTCCAAAGCTCTTGAAATTGCAAGGAAGAAAAGGAAAATGGTGTGTCATGAAGAAGAGGTTATTGTAGCAATAAATACAGTTATATTTACTGGGCTGACACTTGTTTGTTGGGGGTTTTTTTATTCCAAGGTCTGAGATCGGGGCACAGATTTCATGCAGGAAAAGCTCCATGCTACTTGCATTGTAAATAGTAAGGTTTTATAGTTTGATTATCTTTTCTTAGGGGGAAAATATTACTATTAAAATGAAACTCTGAAAGCATGATTCCATCTCAGCACAACATTGTTTACACAAATGTATGGTATTTACATTGCCTACTTCACTTCCCATGGTGTGCAAGAGGCAGCAGGTGAAGTACCTAACAGGGCTGGCTGCTCACTGGGGCACTAGCAAGTGTTTTAACCTCTGATGTGGTGCTACATAAAAGGAAAGTATAGGCAGCAATTTGGTCACTTAATTTCGCCATATAATTCGAGAACCAATTTTCCATACTGTGCCTAGGAGGAAGTGTTCCAAAGCTCCTGAACATCTCTGTAAGCCTAACTACAGAAGCAGAGGAAACACTATTAATCATTGTGACCAGCATGCCCAGCTGAATGAGCTGACTGGTGGAGCAGGGCTGGGGAGAACAGACTCTGCTTTCACCATCTTTGGGTCCCATGAAACGGTTCCCCAAAGGCTGTGTTCTCTCAGGGGAATGGGATGTCCACCCAATACTTGCAGTGTCCACTTTTGTTCCAAGCTGGAATAGCAGGCAGGGTTTTCCTCCCATGGGAGACCATGAATCTGTGGGGCATCACTCTTGACCAGGAAGTTCCTATTAAGTACTCCAAACTCTGAAACAATAAAAACTTTTCAGCAGTGTGAGACATTGTGCTCCTGCTTACAGAAAGTTGTCTCTACTGAGAATTCCACCCTGTTGTTTTCTGGTGAGAGGATAGCTCAGGGATGACATGCTGCAAATGCTGCTTCCAAATTGAGTAACATATTTGAACATGTGTTTGAGTAACACAGCTTTGCTTTGTGAAAGTGAATTTGACTTTGTCTGCAGACTTTTGGGTTTCATAGCTCATGAAATTGCTTCACATAGTAAGATACTAAGGTTCTCATACAGATTATATAGGATGTATGAATTAGGAAAATGGCACACAGCACACATGCCTCTTACTTAAAAGGAGAAAACCTCAGCAGTTCAAACTGCTCTACAGTAAGCCTATAGGAAATCCAACTTGTAATAATATGTTGAAGTTTCTTGAACACTAGGCTGGTCAAATTGCCCAGAATAATAACTTTAATCTGTATTCAAAACTTTTTAAGTACAACTGAGGAAACAAAGGTTTTGTTCTTGACAGAACAGCCCTGTCAATAATAAAACCTACAGCCCCTTTATTTTTCCCTCCCATCCTTTGGGGTGAGCATTTGAGCATTACTAATCCTTAAACTGACAGCAGTAAATGATTTTTATGATAAGAGGAAAAACAGTCCCAAAGAAGCTTTCTATGAGAGGTTTCTGCTACAGAATCTGTGCCAAAGTGATCAGTACAGGTAGGGACACAGTAGGAGTGCTAGGTCCAGTTCTGGGCTCCTCAGTACAAGAGAGAGATGAACATATTGGATAGTTCAGCAAAGGGCCACAAAGATGATGAAGGGACTAGAGCATCTCTCCTGTGAGGAAAGGCTGAGAGAGCTGTTGCTTCTTAGCCTGAAGAAGAGAAAGTTCAGAGGAACCTCATCAGTGCCTATACCTATGAACTCCTGAGAGGATGGTGCAAAGCAGGCAGAGTCAGCCTTTTTCCAGTGTAGCCTGTTGCCAGGACCAGAGGCAACAAGCACAACCTCAAACACAGAGGGTTCCCTCTGAACAGCAGGAAACACTTTTCTACTGTGTGGGTGACTGAACACTGGCACAAGTTGTCCTGGGAGGTTGTGGAGTCTCCAACCTCAGAAGATATTCAAGAGCCATTGGGACATAGTGCTGGGCAACTGGCTCTGGGTGTTCCTGCTTGAGCAGGGAGGTCAGACTGAAAGGCCTGCAGATGTCATACCCTAAATTTCTAGAGCAGTCTTCTTTCTTTGGTACTGTGCAAATTTTTACATGTTGCTTAATTTTTATATTAAAATGCAGCCAATGACTACTGAGGCAGTAGTTGTAACAATCATACCTCAGATCAGCACTAAGTGTGTGTGTAAAAACACGGAAGTTTGTGTCTTTTCATCAGCATAACTTTAATTGCCTCATTGTAAAAAAAAAAAAAAAAGGAAAAAAAGGAAAAAAAAAAGAAAGAAGGAAACAAAAGAAAAAAGAAGACAATAGCCTGTTTTTTCCCTTTTTTTTTTTTTACATCCATGTACACTGTTGATTTGTGGTGCTTCATTAAGATCCATAGCTTCACATTTAATGACAGAATATGAAATAAAATATGTATTTCATAATGCTGTATTTTACCTGAAAAATTCCTCACTGATGTCTAGTCAAGGCAGTTCACACCATCCCCAAGATCTGTCTTGGCCGATGGTAGAAAACACCACATGTTCTAGGAGAGGAATGGAGCCCTTTGTGTAGTGCAAGCATCAAACTGAACCCTGTGTTACATATGAGGAAAATACTATTTTCAACAAATTACTTTACTAAATTGTTACATTTTTAGGGCCAGGCTCTTCTGAAAAAAATTGCTATAACTAAAAATATTCTATAAATTTGAGAAGAGATATTTCTAGAACTGTAAACAAAGCTGGAACTTTCCCACTTTGTCATAAAAAGCAAAGATGATGTTTTTTTTGTTTTGTTTTGTTTTTAACGTAATAGCTGAAAGTTTCTTCTGCAGCCTGGAACACGTATTTTGAATACTGTTTCCTCCTGTAGTGAATTAAGATCTCTGTTTAAAATCTGTTGCATGTACTTTCTTGTATCATATTGTCACCCTGAATTTTCCTTGTTTGAAATCTCTCATACTCCCAAGCACAGACATTAAACCACAAAGTCATCTTTTTCCCTTTCATTAATTTAGACCTGTTGTGGATGGCTCAGGGCTCCATTTTTCCACAGGAGTACATTCTTAGTAGTTTCAGAAAGCCAGACCTATGCGTGAAATGTGAAAACCCCAACATACTCGGACAGCTGAGGCTCTCTCACCAAACATAAATGTTTCACAGAAGCAGACATAGCTACATTCGTTCCCAAGTGGGACATCACTGAAATTATACATAAAACTGTACACAAATATGAGAGCATAATGTACTCAAACATAAAAACTTAATGACAGTTTTAAGTCTTTAGCTGATGTGTTGATAACAATTGATTATGAGCACATAAATTGGGAGATGCATATCAGATTGTTGCAGTAATTCCGGTTATCTTTCCAATTAGGTTAAGATTATTTGCAGTAGCTGGAAGAACCAAGAGATGGAGAAGAGGTGAGGAGCTAGCATCTCTGAGGCTGTATCAGGCAAAGAGAAAAAAGGGGTAAGAAAGAGAAGGTGTCATATACACTGATTTACAGAAGTTCTTAAAAGTTTTGGATAACTGAGTAGTTCAAAACATTATCTTATATTTTGTGATAAAAAACAAAGTAGAGATATGATACTAAAACTGAAAACCTTTTTATATTCTTTTATTCAGTAGCAAAAATAATGGAATTGAACTAAGATATCAATTATATTTAATGTAGAAATTGATTTTTTAAAGTAATGATGAGGATGTTTTTTTTAAACTATTTTTTTAAAAGTTAAAGAAGGAATTAAAATCTGTAAAGAGTTACCTTTTTGATGCATCATGTCATTTTCTGCAAAATCAAATGGTTTAATATTTGCACAAGCTCCCCATGTCATATTAGTCTTATTTTTACAAAATCTGTTGATTTTCTTCTAAAGTGTCTATTAGCTCTTGAGACCCAAACACTAAATAACTTCCCTAAGTAACAAATAAAACAATTCAGAGATTTAATGGACTGTCACTTGGAAGGAAAATTGTCTAAATACAGGCAGCAATCAGGTTTCACTGTAACCATTGCTCTTCCAGCTCTTCCCATTACCCTAACCTCTTGTGATGAAGCTAAAATAAATTATCAAGAATGTGAACAAGGCTAAAGTGAAAATTTAACCTGGCAAGATTTGGGGCTGTATAAAGTACATTTTATTAAAAAGTCTTGCTAAGACAGACAGAAGTAATTTTGTTCCATCCTTGCTTGTTGTATTCAGGTGAGTCTGAACAGCAGCCATTCAATTTGCATAGGAACTTACATTACCAATAAAGAGAAAAAAACATGGCAAAAACTGTGGTTGGAAACTTGACATCCTTGCTTGTAAAGGGAATGGGCATTTGTTCTCTATTTAAGAAGCATGATAATAACATGAGAAATAATTTTTATTGTTACAAGCAGCGCATGAGAACTGGTAAAGAAAATTTCTGTGTTTACCTTTTCAGAAATCAAATGAGATGTGTGAAATTTAGCAAGAGAATGTTAAAGCTTCATTGTAAATTCAGTATATTTTTAGAGATGTGCTATCTGCTTTAAATACTTTCTAATTTGGATCTGAGCAAACAAAATCTGCTAGCTGAGATAAATACCTATGTAGGATGGAGAAGATTTTGGCTGAGATATATGCAATCATCCATATTAAAAACCTTTAATAAAGCAGTGAAAATCTTTGCAGTGCTTTATCAACACATAATAAAATATAATTTTAGAACCCAAATTTTTACTTAGGTTTCACAGATCAGTATAAAAAAATATTCCTTCCTTGGAAAATGGTGAATTTGGACACAAATCCTCCCTACTGTGACCGTCTTCCCCCACAAAATGCAGTGGGGCATAGAAGTCCCCAGTGAGGGCTGAGAAGACTGCTCAGTATAGCATTTAGATAGAGCCCATGTGGGCACCTCTGTGCCTGCAGCAAACACTGCCTTCAACAACCAAGAAAGTGGTTCAGGTGCCTTGTTGTGGATGCCTGGAGTCATTGGACTGTCCGTAGGCTGTCCTCCTCAGCTGCCTCTCCTGCAGAGTATGGGATTCCTGCTGGTACCGTGTCATGTCTGGCTGCCCCATGAAGATAATCTGGATACCATCAGGCACCTGAGAGGGTTCTGTTCATCTGAGCTAAGGTTGCTGAATCTCATCTCAAGCCCCTTCTGCATTCCTAGGACTGAGTACTTAACAGTCTTCAAACATGTTGGCCTCAGCATGCCAAATTGGTGGTGGCACCAAAATCATTATGCAACACAGTACTGTGAACAGTAAGGGTATTTCTAAATCCATTATAAAACAAAGTCTCATCAAATTTGCATATTTTAAAGCTGGGTTTTTTTAAGCTTCAAAGCTCTCTCCTTGGCTTTACTGTAACCATTGTAGATCATGTTAAAGACTGTATATTTGGCTACAGGAAAAGATTTAAAGAGTGATTAGAACACATTAAACACTATGCTTTGTCTTCCTTTCTCTTGGGCTAAGCAATTTTGGGAGTCCTATCATGTCACTGCAGGAGGATGGCTTCTTTAAAGACTTGTGTTACAGGTAGAGGAAGAGAAAAAGAGGCAGCAATATGTACTCTCATTCAGCCAGTTCAATCTGCTGTGCAAAGGCTTGAGTGATGACTCTTTCTTCTCCTCCTAAACAGACTGGGTCTTCCTGGGCAGTACCTCATTGTCTAAATCACAGCCCTGATAGGGTAGGGATCTCCACTCATCTCAGGTCTTTGATCTCAGGGTCATTTCAACTCTTCTGTGATTACGTAGGGGAAAATAGCCCTTCAAAAACAGAACTTGCCTGCTCTCAGCTAAATACCACAGAGCTAAGAAAAGAAGAGTCAGCTTCCTTAAGACCTTCCTTCTGGTTCAATGAATCTTGCCCTGCTGTGAATCACCTCATATGCCTCCCTCAGGCACCTAGCCTTTAAAGAGGTCAGAGTCCAGCCTTTGCTCCTGCACTAATCCTTTCCTTGGGCTGGCTGTAAGCAGCTCTTTTCTCAGTGAGTGGCTTTAAATCATCTTCCTAGGTCCTTGGATTTCACTGCAGTCAGCATGTGTCTAAAATGAAGAATTGCAGCATCCCAGTTATGAGCACCCCAGGCTTTTATTAGCTATGGTCCTAAGACCCTAATTCCATGGTTTAATCATTAGATAGGTCTTCCTGCTAGAGATCAAAGTCAGTCTTAGGTCAAGTTAACATTGTTTGTTTAACAAATGTTCCCCCCTACCAAACCATGTACTGTCAAAAGGTTAGCAGACACCCACCACACTGCTTGCCTTTTGCACCTCTTGAGTAAATTGGCTTCAGATAATATCATAGTCAAGAAATATTTTATCAGCTAAGAAAAAGTATTTTATTACTTAAAAAAGAAAGGCCTCACCTGCTGAAAGCTATGAGTCATCAGTAGGATGTAAAAAATACCTGAATGAAACTTGTCTCTGTTGTGAGTGAAACCCATTTCATTCATCTCAGAAACAGCATTGTAGCAGCAACACTGAAACTATGAGCCTTGCAAAAAATTTTACATAATTATAATAGCCTTCCACTGTATTTTTGGGAGGAATACAAGAGCTCAATGATGGTAACATTGAATGCAAACCCTTTCTTCTATGTGAGTTTGGGGCACATAGAGATTTCATGTTCTGGATACAAGAGCCACGAAGAAACTGAGCATGCCTCACATTTTCTAGGGTGACCAAATTAAGGGTAAAGGAATGCCACTGTGGTACAATACAGACAGGAACACCTGATATAGTTTCGAAATCTTTCATGGACTTTTTTTTTCTCTCCCTTACCAACACAGCGGTTTTGGAGTTGAAGAGCCAGGATGAGGTTACTTGCTGAAGCCCAGCCTCCCACTACCTGCTCCCAGAACCAGCTAACTGTCTAAAATCCCAAACAAAGGCATGGCTGATAGCTTTGCATTCCAACGTGATGTTTGGGGGTGGTGATGGCGGGGAGAGAGAGGTTTTTCCTGGTGCTGGACACACTTCTCTCCTCGGTCTGTGTGGGTGCTGACCACTGTTTGCTGGGCTGGTGGAAACACTGAGAGAGGGTCTTCTTTTTCTGGCTTGCTCTCTGAGTCTGTGTGCCCTGTTGCCACTGTTTGGTGGGAAGTTGCCACTTCGTGGATTCACTGCAGACTCCTTGAGGGGCTAACACCATCTGCAGAGGAGCTGCCACAGCATCACCTCTTGCTGTCTAAATATAACTGCACCAAAGCGGCAGAGATAGGACTTGATTTGTTTGAAAGTTTTGGTTACGGCTTTGCTGTTTGTTCTGTTCTGGTTTTGGTTATATACATTTATGTATTTGAGTAAAGAACTGTATCTTAATTTCAAAGGTTGTGGTGGTTTTTGGGAAGAGGTCCCCTTTCCAGTCCAGATGGACATCTTAGTTTCTTTTAAACTGAGACATATATGAAGAGCGGATTTTCAAGAGATACTTGAAGTGACCAAGGAGTGTTGGATAAACTTTGTGCTTACAAACTTCAGTCTTGGACTCTCGGCAGCCAATATTTCTCACAATAGGAGGGAGATTTGCCAAGGAATTTTGAATCAGGTCTCTTCAGTTATTCTAGGCTTCGAAATGTGCTTTGCAACCCATGGAGGAAAAAGTAAGGAGATGTTTAAACCATGACTCAGAAATATCCCTAGAAGGTGTAAATTAAAGGGTTAGAAGTCATCTCACTTTTAGGTAGTATTCACATTCAATAGAGAAAAGCACCTCTGGATTTTGTACTGAGTTTTTAATTTAGAGCTCAGCAATCAGAAGCAGCTAATTTTAAAATGGATGTTTGTCAAACCAAGACGCTGTTACTTGCCATTTCATTCCAGGCAGCAGTTTTATAAGTTTGATCATAAAAAGCACCCCAAAAGCAGCAGTTTAAAACCAAAAATCCTGTGAATATTTATCTGCTGGATTTAAGATACGAATTTAAGAAGCTTAGGAAAATGCCAGCAAAGTCCACCAACTTTCTAGCACTGCAACTGATGCAGTACAAATTGAAAATGGATTTCTTTCAGAAGAGACAACTTGCATTGGAAATTGTGCATGCTCATTGTGGGTCTGAAGGGAGAGGGGGAAAAACCTGTTGGATCCCTCTGTAGCGGATCATCCCAAGGGAAGGAACTGAGTACTCTGCATCCCCTGGAATAGGAAAATCCCTAGGCCTTAAATTTTTGTCCAATTAGATAAATATAAATGGTCATAAAGGTTAGATATGAAACTTCATGGTGTTTTCTTAACATCCAAAGAATGTAGAGACGGCTAGGTATTTCAGATCTTCTGTGGGGAAAAGCTGCATGAACAGCTTTAGTGCAGATTAGCTGTCCTTAACTTTTAACTCCAGGATCTATTCTGTGTAGCTAAAGTTGGGTATGTGAGATTATGAGTGTCTGATTAGGGAATTTTAAAAGAAGATTTGACACTTGCCAGTTGATACTGCTTTTAATTTTTTTGATTAGTCTTAATTCCATTTTTTTCTACTTTACTCCACTTATTTGTAAATTCCATTTTCCTCAATTCTTATCCTGTAGAATTGAGCTCAAATATTTTTTAAAATGAGAATATGTATTTACTTCTAATAATTTTCAAGTTACCAGACATCTAGTTAATGAGTCTGTTCAGAAATTCATGGTTATGCCTAACTCTGGATCTGGAGTCTGAAGAAAACTTCTGGCTTCTCAGCATGAATCAACAAAGGGGTGTTGGAGATTTGTTTTCACTAGTCTTGTGGAGCACAGTCTGGTTTCTAACCAGAGGTCTTCAGACAGAAGTTTTCTTCCATGCAACAGATCTGGGAGACATACAAGACCCTTGATTTGCTTACTAGCATAGCTGCATTTGCAGTTTTTCCTTCCTAACTTTGTTATAGATTGCTGGGAAGTTATGGAGTGTGACACATCAAGGGCTGCATTGTCGTCCCTAGAAATTTTGCCTAAGATGGCACAGGACCACCCCAGGAGCAGGTCCCACAGCCCTGTTAAATTTGCCAGTGCAGAATGCAAACTTGCAGGTCTTGTAATTTCAGAGTTTTCTAGGGAGAAACGTCCATGACCAGAGGATCACAGGCTGGAACCAAAGTGATATTACTGTGCAAGTATGTTTGCCAAAGAAACAAATGTAGGAGCATCATTACACTTGGTCTGACAATTTGGATAGGCAAGCAGGACTTCATCCAGATAAATTATTATAGCTTGAATATTTCCCTGCTTGTAAGTTTGCATTTTGTCAATCTTTGACAAATATCTTAGCTCATTTGTCAATAAAAATGAGAGAAGTGTAAGTTCAGACGTATGTCAACACCTTCTGTTTTGTCATTAACTGTGATAAGGTTAACATTGAATATTTTTGAATTTATTTGATAAAGAAGAAAAATGACATCTGTTTTGTAACCTCACATCTTCCTACACTTTGACAGCATGCAGCATTTTCACTGAACAGTAAGGTTTGCTCATGAAAGCTGAGCTAATCAGAGGTGGCTATCCAAAGTTCAGTCAATAAATAGCTTGACTTTCTAACTCGTAACAATATAAAAAGAGATCAATAAGAACTATGAAGATTATTTCTCTATTTCCTTCTGCTTCATGTTAAGCTAGCCATGAAGAATGCTTCCCTTCTATGAGTTTCTTGTCCTTAGCTATTATGCAGTGTCTGTTCAGTGGATAGAAAGAAATGTAATGTGAATACTAGTATCTGAATATTTGCATTTACATAATTGTGCTGGTTTAAAGGCAAATTGGCAGGAGAAAGGAACCCAGCTCAGGAGAGATTATAAGTCAGAGTTACAATTTAATAAAAAATATTACAATAAATACAATGACACAAAGAAATTGCTTTTAACCCACAAAACCCAGAAGTGTAACCCAGTGCCCTGGGGCACAAACACAAAGGAGTTTTGTTAGCCCCTGTGCTGAGCCCCATGTGGTTCCCCTGAGTCCAAAGCAAAAGGAGGTAAAAAACTTGTTGGTGCAGATGATGCTTGCAGTCTGGTGAAGAGTGGTGTTCACAATCTGAACGAGAGTGGTGGCCTTCTCCTGTCAAGGTTCTGGTCCTCCTTTTCGGTCTGACAAGTGGTTCCCCAAGGTCTTCAAACCCCCAGATTATGTACCCTCCGGCCCAGGTGGGAGCACCCAGTCCCTCCTCCAGGGTGGAGAGTTACACAATGGGTGATCTGACTCTGTGAATCAGGGAGTAGTTTGGAATTGTTGATGGCCCATTAGCAGGCACACCCCCTCAGCCTGGGTGTGAAGGTGCTAACAACTCTCTGGAGGGGAGTTATCACAGCTCTTATCTCACAGATGTCTTTCACATCCAGCTCACACCCTGGGGAGTCAGGTGTGCCCTGGGCAGCTGCTGCAAATAGTCCATTGTTAACAGTGCTTGGCAAGTGAATAGAGGGTGTGGAATACATAGCTTTGATCATCCACACAGTGATAAACTTGTCCCACCTGCTAAACTAGGACACTAATACATTTCTAAACAATACCTGTTTATAGCTTTTACATATTTACTATCGAATCAGAATGTTTAATTAAAAAAGTACATAATATCAGTCTTCAGGATGCATATGGACTTTTTTTTCTTGATCTTCTTGTAGAACTGGCTCAGTTATGAATATGTAGACCAAATCCCTGTCCTGAAAAATTCCTATCAATACTTAGAGCAAGCTTTTGTTCTGAAAACAAGTATGTAATTTCTACCTTAACAATGTATAGCAGCGCTTCAGTAATGTCAGCCTACATGGAGCTTGTGAGCTATACATTATGTCAGATTACTTTCTGGAGAAGAGTTTAGTAAATGACTGTACTGGAACAGTGAGGAAGTGTCAGTTGAATTGAATATCAATGTGAAGATTAAGCATTGACCAAAGTGAAGTGAAGGGTATTTCTGAGGCAAAACAGAAAAAAAGCAAAAGCCACTAAAAATAAACACAATTACATACTTAATATAGATTGTAGAGAGAAAAAAGGTAAAGAGAAGGATCCCAGAGTTAATTTTAGGTGTTTACATAAATAAACACCAGTTATCAACAAAACCAATGACAATTTATATTTTTTATAGTTGGTTTAACTGAGTATGTACTTTAGATCTATATCACATCTGCAATTAGGGTTATATGTGACCACACATTTAATGCAATTTTAAACAGAGGATTAAGATACGGACCAGAGTCTGGAAAAAATACTTAATATTCATAAAGAGTTAAAAGTATTTTGGTTGTCAGGATGGCTGAAATTCCAGGAAAGAGTCTAGGGAAATAAGCCAAAATAATCTTGGAACAATTCTCTTCAAATATTCATTGAGGACAAAGAAGGTCTGAGAACAGGAAAAGTTCAGACTGTATCTCTGAAACAGATTTTTGTGGAACAAAACAAAGTATAAGTTCAAGACTCAGGAAGAACAAATCAAAAGTGTTGAGAAATGGTGGGCCCTTTGTGGTCTTGGTTACTTGCCCTCACTGCTGAAGAGATCTGTCATTGCAACTATATGAGATGTTAGCCAAAAGTTAGGGGTAGTTTGTAATGTACTGCCACATTCCAGCATTTCTGTTAATAAATTCCATCTCAGAGCAGAAACAAATGCCATTTTGGGACCCTCTGAAAAAAAGCATCACAAATTCTGCACCTTTGAAAACTAGAAGTACTGCCTGAAATTTGTGAAATTAATTTCAGTGTATGGAAGTGCAGAGGAGCAAGATAGGAAATGAAAAACAGAGAGTAGGAACCATGCAGCTGAATACCACTAGTGCAGAAGCTGACCTAGCTCATACAATTATCTTGAATTGAATACATGCTGATGTTGTGATGCTATTTCAACAAAATAATTAAATTTTTGTAAGTTGCAACATAGGCATCATACCCAAGTTATAGACAGCAGACTGGGTTTTTTTCACCTCGTGTTGTTCTTGGTATCAGTAGTTAGGGCCCAGTGTCCAGTTTTGGATACCACAAAGTGCAGATGGAACTACAAGGAGAGAAAAAGTACCCAGGGAGAATCAGTTTAAAACACCTGAAGTCAAAAGGATAAAGGGATTAGAACTAGGTGAGAAAGACAAGACAGAAGAGACTAGCCAAGAATATAAAAGTTTTGCTATAAAGATTGTAGTCAGCAAATGATCTGTGTGCTTTTTAGGAAAATGACAGGAAAGAATAAGCTAATGTTCAGTAGTTTCCAAGGTTGAAGCTTGTTCATATGCTGTGGGCAGCTTGCTCCAGGGCTTAACCATTGGGTATACCCAGGCTGCAGCATCTTCTCTTGCCCTGTGGATGTGTACTGCTAAATATATCCCCATCCCCTCTATAATGACCCTCATGGGCAGTTACAGACAGCAACTTAATCTCATTGCCCTTTGGTTTTTAAGACTGAAAAAGACAGTTCCTTCTCCTCTCCTGTGTCTTGGCTCCAGACATCTTTGTGATATGCTCCATCATGTCCATGTATTTCTCATACTGGAAAGCCCTAAAATGAACAGAACTGTCCAGATATGGTCTCAGATGTGCCAAGAGGAAAAGGAAGAACTTTCCTCAGCCTTTTCTCCATCCTGTAATGCATCTGTGCAGATGGTTCCCATTGCCATAAAAACATACTGACTCATATTAAGCTTGCCTGTCAGGATTTCCAGGTCCCATTCTGCAGAGCTGCTCCATAGCCAGCCTCAATGCATGTGATAGATTACCCCACTCATGCTTGATTTTAATGAGCATCCTGAGGATGCTGTCAGTTCACTGCTGTAGCTTGCTGAGGGTCCTTGGCTTCAGTCCTGGCCTTCAGTCTTTCAACTGCTTCTCCCAAATTGTGTGTCACCCACCAGTTTTTGAAAGCACACTCCTTCCTCTCATCCAAGATAATCAATAAAGACATTATACAGTGTAATACCTGAGGAATACTACTGTTACATGGCTACCAGGCCTTCCAATGACTGACTACCACTATGCTACTTAAATACAACCATTTTTTTGTCCATCTTGCAATAAAGCCCCACAGTTTGCATCTCCTCAGTTTTCCTATAAATTTACTATGGAAGTTCCTGTCAAGGTAAAAGCCAAAGTAAGTATGTGGAACATCCACTGCTCTCCTTCCTTTCTGCTTCAGAATGCAATCAGGTTGGTCAGTTTCCATTTGCCCATGATAAATCTCTACTAGCTGTTTCCGAAGACTTTATTTTCTTCATGTACCTGGAAAAGGCTTCTGTGAGAACCAGCTCCATAATGTTCCCACCCCACTTTTTGATAAGAGTCTGACAAGGCTATAGCTGTTCCTTCATTACTATTTTTTGAAAGTTGGAATAAAATTCCTCTTTTCCCAGTCATGAAAAACCTCTCCTGAACACTTGTGGTGGTTTGACCTTGGTTGGATTCCAGGTAACCACCAAGCTGCTCTATCACTCGCCCTTTCCAACTGGACAAGGGACTAAAAATAAGATGGAAAATGGCTCATAGATTGAGATAAGGCAATTTTCTTAAGCAAAAATGAAAGCTTACATGCATACAAGCAAAGAGGAAAAAAAATATTCTCTGCTTTCCATCGGCAAGTGATATCTGGTCAATTCCTGGGAAGCAGGGCTTCAGCACGCATGGCAGTTGCTCCTGAAGGCAAAGATTGTAAATAACAAATGCCCTCCGCATTCTCCTGCTATTCTTTGCTTTGGTATCTGGGCTTACATCTTATGGTATCAAATATCTCCTTTGGTTAATTTGGGTTAGCTGGCCTAATTTTGCCCTCTCCCAGGATCTTGTCCATGGCCAGCCTATTTGTGAGGGGAAATGTTGGGAAGACAGCACTGATCCTGTGCCAACACCAGTCAGCAGTACCCAAAACACTGGTGTGTTATCAACACCACTCTAGCTAACAATGCAGAACACAGCACTGTCAGGGCCTTGACAGAAAAATTAACTTAATCTCAGTCAGACCCAATACAACACTAAAAGCAGTTTTGCATGACATGGCCCAGTTCCTTCAGCTCCATCCTGGAATTCAAATCTCCTCTATCAAGGTGGCGATATATAGGTTGACTTCCTCTACCTCACTTCTAAATGTCTCTACTAAGACAGAAACTGTGAGATCTGACATCAAAACTTGCCAATAAAGACTGATAAGAAGACTTTGCAAATTAAATCCTTACAATGCCCTTTACCACTAGTTTGCCTGATCCTAGACAGCAGTAAGCCACCATATTCCTTGGTATTCTTTTTGCTACCAAAGTACTTACAACAGAAGATTGTCTTCTTGGCCTTCACATCTATGCAGTGTCAAATCCAGCTGTTCTTGCCTTTCCAAACTTTCTCCCTGAAATAACTCTGGGTGGTAGTTGTGGATAGTTTGTCCCTGCCTCCAACTATTTTCCTTGTTCTTGGGCTCACTTGGGAGTTACACACAGCTCATCTGGCACCCTGACACATATTCATTTTCTTGAGCAATGAAACAATTCTTTCTTACCCTTTAAGAAGGTTGCCTAAGAAGATCAACCAGTTCTTTAAAGTTCCTCTGCCTTTAAGGGCAGTATTCCATGTGGCTACAAGGCTTCTTTCAGGTATTTAGCTCTGCTCAATTGCTGTGCTTGATCTTGTGTGTTGCAGGCCTCCACCACAATGTGCGCTCTGTTCTCCTACCCATAAGGTCTGGACAAACCTGTTACGTATTTCATTCACAGCAGTCCCCTGTGCATTTGATAGATTCTTCTGCATGGTGTGCAACATCCCCTCATCTACCTAGAATGTCCTTCCTGATGAGATTGCAGTCATTGGTTACTATGCTGCAGTCATACAAACCAATCCATCCAGAGACACCATAGTTCTGGGGCTGCTCTGGGGTCCCAGTATCTCCTTCCCCATGCTGTAGATGTTTGTGTTCCCCTTTTTCCTCCCTCCATCATCACTTTATATTTCAATATACAAAAGGAAAGATACTCTATAAACTCCCAGCATAGACTTGGAACTAAGATTCTTCACAAGAGTCTGTCTTTGAGCTGGCATAAGCAGAGATACAAACTTCTACACACCCATCCCAAGCCAGATGAGTCCTAGATGCAGTACGTGCTCATCAAACTCTAAGCCAGTAAATATATGTTAACAGGGGTGCCATGCTTTACCAGCATGGCTTTGTCAAATCTGTGCCTTGCACACTCAGCAGTTCAGGTTCTGTTTGTCATGTACAGGGTTCCTAAGGCTTCTGAGACCATTGGTTAGTCCAATTAGTTAGTTTAAATGTATAATTATACTGTGCAGATTCATCAGCAACAGTTCCAGGAGCAATGGGCAATTCCATACTCAGTTTGGGTAACTGCAACTCAGCTGGATGAAAACCACTGTTGACACATGCTTGAAGTTTCTTTACAATGAACCACTGAGTTGCACAGGCCTGTCTTTGGTTATGCTGATACCGGGAAGGCAATTCAAGCTTTAGCAAGAAATATGGTAAAGGCACTCCTGAAAATCTGTAACATATATCTTCAGTCAAACCAGAAAAACATTTTCTAAGATTTTCCTTGCTGGTCTTCATCTTAATACAAAATCCCCAAATAAACCCTCCCCAAACATCCATCCCAACAAGTTCAACATCTACTTGCTATTAATGGGTTTGAATTGCTCCTGTCTGCAGCAGGAAGACTTTCAATCTAGTATGGTACACATACATGATGAGCAATATTAATTGCACTCTTTTGTATGATAAAGCCAAGCTGGTAAAAATAGAAACAGACTAAAGTCATCCCAAGGAAGGATTTCTCATTCTCCCACCATCAGATGAAGCTCCTTAGACCCATAATTTAACTGTTTGTCTCATTGTAGAGGTGATAAAAAATTTGTCAAAAGACTTCAGCTAGTTAGTCTGCAATTGAGCTTGAAAAAGTTTGTTTCTTCCCATTCTTCCTAGTTTCTGAATAAAGAGATAAGAGAAAATGCCTACTTGCCATGGTAGGTACATGAGCTATAATTTGCAATGAAATATCGTGAACTGTGCCATACTACAGAAGCATTAATTAGAGTAATTTAAACACATTGTAACTTACCAGTGATTTTGCATTCAGTATATTTTAAACAGCTGAGCCCTGAAAAAAATGCAGTGATTTGCTCACCACCACATATAAATGAGTTTCTGCAGCTGTGGAATCACACTCAAATCAAGCTTGCACAGTTAGCCAAATTATTATTCTTTTAACTGAAGAAAGTCAGGGAATGATATCCCTAGAGACAGACCACTAAAGAATAAATAACAATTAGGTCTCCTATACAATTTTTGGCTATTTGTACCTGAATGGAAGATGTCAAGAATCTTTTATATAAATACATATATGTATATATTTATACACACACACATACATACATATGTATATATACATATATACACATACACACATATATTAGCTCCTAGGTATTTCACTTGTTTGCCTCTCTAGCCTTGTGCATTTGCTGTTCTCCACTGGGGCAGGAGGTGGCTGACTGGTCTGCACATAAGGCCATGAAGTTGTCATTCTATTTAGCCAAAGCAAAGAAATTTGCTCCAAAAGAATATGCTATTAAGAGGACTCTGAGCACTGACTCAGGGTAGAAAGGAAAAGACACCAGGTATTACAGGCTAGCAGTTTCAAACCAGCTGTTTGTTAAAGGATTATCTCACAAGACTGTGCTTAAGAAATGAACATGCTTTTGAGTGAAGGAATGAGGACTAGAAAATATTTTTTCTAATTGTTTCTTGGCAATTACATTAGCTTTGAAAATATCACCAGTGTATTTTATTATCTAGGCCCCTGCCACTTCCAGAAGCTTAGAAAAGATATTGATTTATTTTTTCTTTCCTTGCCCAGATGCTCAAATCATGACCAGCTATGGGTAGGAGACATCTAACTTGATTGTGTTTTCACACATGCTGCACAATCACTTAGTGGGAAAATATGTAGGAGATTCGACATCAGCACCAACATCATCATCTCTCCAGCATGTCTCCATAAGGCACATTGCAATGGCTAGTTCATCTTGTGCATCTGGTGGAGGTCTAAGTTCAGGCTCATGCCCAAACACACATAGTCTACACAGAGAAAATCCTAAGCTTAGACCATCAAGCATATCCTGTCCTGTGCCTGCTGGAAGAGAAGCTATGAAACCTGTACCCCATACACAGCAGTAAGAGAGACTGATGAGTCACAGCTAACTGCCCATCTGCCATTAGTTGTTTCTGCAAGCCCAGCGTCAGGACTGAGATGAGTATCTGGGGCTCTCCTGAGTAAAAGTGCTGACATCCTTCTAGCCAGCACCCATCAGAGGTTGATTTGGACAGAAAAGTGCCAGTTCAGGCACCAGATGTGCAAAACCCAAAGGATTTCCTTTAAGGAGAGAACAGCCTGTAGATAGAAGATTTTTACACTTCAAGGTTTAGAAAGGTTAACATCCCAGAGATTAAATGTACACCACAGCATCTGTAAATGGTAGAGAACAACATCAAATCTTTAAAGGGCATACCATTTCCACACAAAACCAGGGGATTCATATGAAAACACTCTCTCCAGGAAAGGATTGTTCTAATAATATTTTCAAAAGAGAGAACAAGAAAACAACTAATCATTATAGACTTCTGGAAGACACCCTACATAGTTAATTCAAACTAAAACACAGGGGAATAGAAGCATGCTTTTCCAACAATTCATTTTTTTGAAAACTACCTTTCTGAAAGGTAATTGAGTCAGCTATTCAAGTGACAGCATTCACAATGGGTAAAGGATGAGTCTTCAAAGAGTGATTAAAAACTGGAGTAACCCGTTTAACCATAAAAATATTTTATTGCAGAGCAAGTCCAAATTCAGGATTATATTTGTGTCATTGGACAAAAGAAGAAAAAAGAAAAGTAAAATTAACACAAGGTTATTTCTTGTGAGCATTTTAAATTTCAGACTTTTTCTGATACAGCAACTTGTTGGAGGACATCACTGCCTCTCACTGCCCACCAGGGCATGTCCCTTCATGCCTCTTAAAACCATGAGTGCCTTCTAGCCATGCAGAAGGCATCAAATTTCGTTAGCATCCTGTGACTGCACTACAGATACAGATTGCTTCAAATTCTCATTTATCTACAAATTAACAAAAATAAACAATCAAATTTCAAAAGTCAATAACACTAAAGAAAACATCTACCTGAATGACCCCTGATAACACTCTCAGCCCACAAGGTGGTTGCTTCTCACTTGCAAAATAAGCCATTACAGCTACAGCCCATGTATGTGCCCAGGGAAATCGGGGTCCCACACACTTTCCCAAAAGGGAACCACAGGAGGATGTCCTGGCTTAGGACAGTGATAGGGATAAGGTCATGCCAGGACAATCCAAATGGCAGTAGTCTCATCTCAGGTCTAGCAATAAGGGTCCAGTGTTTCATCCCATGAGGATCTGTTCCCACAAGATTTATTTCACTATATAGGGTTTATATCATCAATCCCTGCATTGAACATTACATGGGTCCTTCTCCCTTGACTCTAGCAATAGATGGATGCCAAGGGATGGTGGTACAGAATCCCTGACAACAGGCATCTGCTGCATCAATATTCTAACCAGAGGGAAAGCTGGCTAAGAAGTCAGGATAAAGAGAAACAACCTAGGCATAAATCTGCTGGGCCCACTGCTACAAGTAAATTCTTTCAGCAACGGTACTTACTTAGGAAAAGAAAATAGCCTTCTTTTCTGGATTTATTGTGTAAGAAGATTTCAGGATCTTGTTTTACTGGTCAACCCATCTTTCATTTGATGCATAACAAAGCTTGAATTAAATGTTTTTCATAAAATACCTATCCATACTGTATAAAGACCGTATTAGATATTGTGACCTAATGACATGACATCTATTATTTTAGAATTAAAAAAATACACAGGCCCTAATATACCTGGGGGAGAGTTATAATTAGGGATTTTAGTATAAGACTCGGGCATTCCTGCAATGTAATCTGCATTCTTCCTTTGAAGCACAACTCAAGAAAATAAGAATTGGTAACACCAGCAAGTTGTGAAATGCCATTATTTAGTACTTTAGCTTTCTTGCCTTTGCAAAGGTCTTCTATGAATTGTTCCCTAAATACTCACTCTTTCATCTAATCCTATTGCTTACTTAGGGGCACGTATTTAACATTAGTCCATTTATTAATTTCAAAATGCTGGAAATGCCTCAACTCAAACCAGTTGGATCCTTCCCTTTAGAAGCAACATGTTAAGAACCCATTTTCTCTGAAAAGTTTTATCCCACTCACTTTACCTCCATAGCTAAATATCACCAAGAGTGTCTTCTCAACAAATTTCAAAGCACATACAGAAGCAAAATAAAAAAGGAAAGATAACATAGTAAAAGAGAAGCTTTTATATAAGTAGGTCACAACCAACCCTAGTAGTTTTTCATCAACACTTACCTAAAAGTGTTCCAGAGCCTCAGGTGTTCTGTGTAAGAAAACAGACTGAAGTAGTAAATCTACTGAGGTGTTTCAGCTGTATCAGTGTTTGTCCTGCTGCCTTCCCAATCTATCAGATAAGCAGGAACTTGTCGTAGTTCAGCTTCAGCTTTAATCACTTTACTCACCACAGGTGCAGATGGGTCACATTCATGAAAAAGGGCTCAGTCATGTGAATTGGATTTGGTAGAAAACCTCATCGTAGCAGTCAGTTCTGCCTATCAGTAGTGAAAGTCTAAATTGCAAGATTTAATTATGTCAAACATCATAGTTGTTGTGGAGCAAAGTATTTAGTTTAAAGGATGTCTGTGTAAGCTGTTAGTAATCCTACTAGCAGGTAGGTGAATTAATAGGTGGTAAAATTTTAATTTGCGCTTTTCTTCATTCAAGTTTAAAGAGCTGTAATTGGTTAAGCAAATGTGCTATGCACAGAGAAGCAGCAAGTTATGGCTCCTGCTAATGTGCTTGAAAATAGTTAAGGGCAATAAGATTTTGTGAGTTGGAAAAGAGGAAATAGGAGATTGTCTGGACTGACCTAATTTGATATTAGTGAGAGTAAAGAGGCAGCTATTATAGGCAGGAAAATCTAATTGCTCAGCATGTTTGTATTGTCCCCTTTTATGTTAATTCTATATAGTACCTTCTGGCCCTATTTATACTTTTAGGGGAGTCTCCCTTTGAAATATGTTCCTTGAGGTATAAGATTTATTGTAGTGCTGTCCATTAGTGCTGGTAGGAGGTATCAGTCTGCTATGAATCTGAGTTATGAATTGTTTATATCTTTCCTGTTTTAAAATGGTGCTCCTTATTTTTTTTGCTGTTTTGTTGTGCTAAAGTGATTGGAAAACTAAAGAGGAGCAGAACCTAAGTCTATTTGAACTGAATGTGTATCCCCTTTCTTAAGGGGAGGGGAGCTGATAATAAAAATTATTTCTTTCTATTTGATTTTTTTAAAAATTTGTTTACCTGTCCTCAGAACAAACTGACCTCAAACATCAACTTATCAATTAATGTATGTTTGTAAAAACATGGCATTCTTAGATATAGCTATTTAGTGTGCTGTGTTATTCTGTTGTTCCCTTTAATAGGCCTCCAAAGACATGCAGCTTGAATGATAACCTAAATCTAAGGTTGCTACCGAGTGACTACAGGCCTAATCAGCTACCACCACTGGGAGTAGTTAAGACAAGTGTCCCACTTCTCTGTAACTTGTGTGTATTATTTTTGTATGCTTTAGCATTTACTGTCATGATGCTTTTCAAAGAAACATGACAGTAAAATTTCTCTCAACCTTAAGGTTGCCCTTTGGGTTTGCCGTGTGATTTTGATAACAGTTTGGATATGAGCTTGGTATTTACTGGACCAATGCCAAGTCATTAGCTTTGAAGTGTAAATCTCCTGTTTTGTTTGCCCAAGAAGTGCAGATGAGTGCCGGTAATGCAGGTCTACCTTGCCCTGGGAGTACTCGGTAGAGAGCCTGAGGGAGGTTAGCCTGTAGCTAAGAGCATTTCATCACCTCTGGAGAGATGTCTCCTGGCTCAGCAACGTTGCTGAGGTACTGGGGAGCTCTGCCTAGGTAAAATACAGTGAGGAGAGGTGATGGCTTCATGCTTGTCTGCTACTGACTGCTGTCTGTTCCGTCTTGCTGCCCCAAGAGGTTGTTTGTGGCTGTTGTTCCTTTTCACCTATGGAATAACTGTCTTAAGTCCAATTTTGTGTCTTTTCCACTTAGCTATGCTGTAAGTATGCTGTGACTTTCCTTGGGCTTTCTAACTGCTTTAATAACAGTGCGGCCTTGGGAGATATCTTAATCTGGGAAGCCAAAAGGGGGATATCGGAAGGGGAAAACAGCTTCCTTAAGTTGCTTGTTCTGATCTGCAGAAGGGATTTGTGGGTCCTCTGCAGACTGCTAGCAGGGATAAGTCCTTGCTGTTCTCCATTGGTTAACCTTTCCTTGCTTTTGGGATCCCTTTACAGCTGAAAGGATCTTATGGATATGCAGTGTAAAGGATTTCCATAGTTAAGGAATAAGTGGTCTGATTTGTACTCTGGTGCTGACACGTATCAACAGTGTATAAGTAAAATGCATGTTTAGCTTATATAAACATGTGTGTACATGCATGTGGTGTGTGTGTATATATATCCATGTATACTAGCTGTAACTTAAGATTCTCGTTGCCATAGTGTTTAATTCTTGAAAATCAGCTCTCTTCCAACCCAGAGTATTTTTTGTTTTAGAGCTTCTTTATTAGTCATTAGTTTTTGTGGAGGTCTTTATTCGTCTTATTGATGTAGTATGTAATGGTGTCAGTCTGCCCTGAGATGCTAAGACAGACTCTCAAAAGACAAATTTTCCATAAGACTTAATTCAAAGAGATGTATTATTCCCGCATATCTCTCTCAGATTTCCAAAAATGATCTCATGAATTTAAATAGATCAACTACAGTTGCTGTCTCAATCTATTTGAATTGCTTCTGAAGCTACTGATCATATGCTTTTGTGTCCTTCATGCTGGTGGCACAGCTGTCTGTTCATTCAAAGCCCAGCTTCTGAGATTCTGAGATTATTCTATGCCTCTAAACTGCCTGTAAAACTGCTAACTCTTATAAGTAATCAATACTAGCTCATTCCTGGCAAGGATTTAAACTGCACCAGGATTTTGATGGAATGGTTTAATTACTCTTTCTCTTAAACTTGATAGTCAGAGGCAAAAGGAATAAAGAAGATGGGACAGTTTCCATAATTCTTAATGATATTGTGCCTTACTCTGAAATTAATAAAATTTATAGCTTTCTTCTGCCTCCTTCTTGATATAAAAAAGTGAATAACTGGTTCCTAAAAATCCATAATAAATACAAAATAACTCCTGTAAACACCTTCTTTATAGTTCATTTGAGCAGTTAATTAATTATAGTACGGCTTCTCTCTTCAGTTACTGAACAAAACTCAAAGCAGTTTCTAAAGGAAGAGAGTCTATACATATGCTAGCGATGTATTCCACAAATATATTACAATTGGTTATCTTGTAGCATTAAGTAATATTTTCTTTTCCTGTGAATGCTTCTGAGTAATAGCCTCATTAGAACTTCTACACAAACAAGCTTGACATTTCAGAAGTTCTCATTTCTTTGTTCCCTAAAGTATCTTATCTAGCAAGTGCTGTATATTTCCTTTTCTGCTCCTGCCATCCTTTTATGTTTGTATCACATTTGAAGTGGAGATGATTGACCTGCAAAAAGCCTCCTCTTCTGTGGGCATCCATCAAAATGCACAAGACACATTCAGCTATAGAAAATTAACATGTCTCTGAGATGTTTATGCCATCTTAATTTTCTCTGAATATGAGGGTAGTAAGTGCCTACAATAACTCTGACATGCTGCACAAGCCACAGCATGTAAGAAATTTTTGCATAATATATACCCAGAACTGTTGTTCCTCCCCAGGAGGATCCTAACAAATTAAGATTTCATTCATGGAAAAGTTATCTTTCAGGCTTGCCATTTCTTTGAAGTCTGAACAACAATCACAAAATACATCAAAGCAGTTAATTTGTTCCTGCTGTACTCAAGTGTCTGTGAGCATGTGCCTTAATAGTTTCCTAGTGGATGCTTAAGAAGTTGTGTCTGTGTTCATAACTGTAGGAAGCAGAAGGCTCTCAACATGTTGTGGTTGATAATTACCTATGCGTTTAGTTAATGGAGTTAATAGGCTGCAGTGAAAGGTCAGCTTTTTGCTGTCACATTTGGGAATTCACTGTCAAAGATAAGTTACCTGGGATGTCCCAGTGTTATGCTTTAAAAAAAAAAAAAAGTTGGAAGATGAAAAGGAGAAAACCTCTGCATTGAATGGGACTGCTTCTGAAGCTCAGTATGTTGGATAACTAAGTAAAGAACTGAGCTCTGTCCAAAACCATGTCTCATCCTATAACTTGTAACTTTGGATAGATTGTGTTGTTTAGTAAAACATTGTGTGCAGAATAAATTTCTACATCAAATTTTCATTTTCTTGTGGCAGCTTGCTTGGGAGGCAGTCAAAGGCAACCTTCCTCTCTATCCTGCTGCAAGCTCCTTTCCTAAACCATCCCTAGAACACAGGTGCAGATGCTGTGGGTAGTTATTTCCTTGTATTCATGGAGGGATCATTCTAGCCCAACACATCCTGCTAAAAGGCAAACCAGAACAAATTCACTACTGAGGTTTTAGGGTTTTTTAGATTTGCAGTTGAAGTACAGTGTTCACAATGATATCTGGAAGTAGGTTGCTTGTAGCTCTTTTGTTGTCATTGAAGAAAATTACTTTGTGGGTTTTTTGTTTGTTGGTGGGTTTTTTGTTTTTTGGTGGGTTTTTTTTGTCCTTCTGACGGAAAAGCATAAGCACCACAAGGACAGTTTGGTAGAAGAATGGTAGGGTATGTACTTTGTGGCATAAGAGCAGTAGTTCTTGCCTCTCTACATTGGTTATATTACACTAATGCAGGTGGAAATATGTTCTGTTACAGACCTGTCTGTGCTCCTTCCCTCCCCCAGGAAATCCTTAATCAGACAAAAAAGACAAAATCCCATTGCACACCAAAATAAAAAAAAAAAAACAAACAAAGAAAAATGAAACACTCCCTCCAAAAAAACCCCAAACCACCCCCCTCCCCCCCAACAAAACCCAAAATCAACCTAGCAAAAAAACCCTCCCAAAAGCAAACACTAAACCAAACTAGACTAAAACACAGGAAAAACTTTGAAAACTTGATAAACACCATATTTCTAGAGTGAATAGAGAAAAGAGCTTCAAGGATAACTGATTTTTTTATATCCAACAATTGTTCTTCACTTTGAGAAGAAAATTTATTGATAATAGTCAAGTATCACAAACACTTTTTGCTCTGCTCATCTTTCAGGAGACAAAGGTATAATTGAATAGTAGTTGACAACTCATACTTCCATGCTGGTGCAATAGTAGTATTTTGTATAGTTTCACTACAGTCCAGTGTGTTGTCACTATTTCTGGATAAAACACAAAATTGAGATTAGCAGAGTAGGATTATTGTGCTGTATGGGGCTATATCTATAATAGCATGTGGTGCTTTGGAGAATGCAAAACAACAGCCTCTCTTGTGGTGCTGGAGTGTTAGATGCTGTCTTTGTGTCTAAATGTGGTGAGCATATGAATGTGAAATGTAAGAGGAGATTTGCCAACTGCTGATATCTTTCTGATTTCTCTGCCTCCATATGTCTTTCCACTGGCTGCCTCTTACGTCACAGTTTCCATCCCCCTGCTCAGATGCTTTTATGTAATTTTGGAAGAAGGATCTGTGTTCCTCTAACAGAAGGCATGCATAATGTGAGCTACTTATTGAAATAGAAGCACTTTCTTGGACTGTACATATACATTGATTTTTCCTGAGCTCTCCCTTGAGGGTACAGTTAGGGAGGCAGGGAAGAAAGAACATTACCCTTTCATATCTGACTAGATCTGCAGTCCCTCAGTGCAGGATGAAGTGCAACAGGAGCGTGACTCTGCAGAAGTGCATGGCAGAAAAATCATCCCTGTTATGATTCAGTGGTTCATCCTGTTTGTGTGCACCAACACACAAGATCATTTTTATTAAACATGCTTAAAAATTTCCCAAGGGGGTGTTGATAATACAGGTTCTTAAATGTTATTGAAAAATATTCAGATTTGCAGTCAGGTACATGTTGTGTTTCTCCAACAGAAGAATGGAAAATACAGTTTCAAACACTCAATAAAGAAGTGAAAGGCAGTTAACTTGCAAAGAAATATTTAAGCTACTGACCTAAACCCCTTGTTTAAATATGAAAATTGTAATTTTTTCAATAACTTGAATTCTGCATAACTGAAGTCTTCAGCTAACATTTGTTTCTGTTTATACAATACGTACAAACCAGACCTCATTATGCATAATGTATAGTGTCAAAACCAGTGCCTTACTACCTCTTTTGGCCAACTGAAAGTCTAGCAACCAAGTTCAAGACCAAAATCATTTAGTATTCTTTACTTAAATAACAGGTTTGGGGGTTTTAAGGATATTTATAAAATAAGTGCTGTTTCGTTTCCCTAAAACAATCTCCAGACTTCAAGCAAGTAAAAAGAAATGAGATGATTGGGGTTTTTGTTTTGGGTTTGTTTGTTTGGTTTGGTTTGGTTTTTGTTTGTTTGGTTTTTTGATGGACTAGAGATGCTATCTCTGCTTCCTCTGCAGAGAAACATGCTGATCTCCAGCTGCTCCATGCCTGCTTCTAGCCCACCTTGCAGGCTAGACTGCTGTGGCTGAAGGAGAATTGGATGCTGTGTAGTGGTTAGATGTTCTCTTGCAGCACTTGCTGCGCAGCTGACAGGTGCCCTGGCTATACAGTGTTCTGTCTGTAGCCTTTGAGGGTGAAGAATTTGTTAGCCCGAGTCCTTTCACACTTGTTGACTGAATAGTGTTTGTGTAGTTGGCTGATTATCAAGCCTTTAGGCAAGTGTGAACTAAGGACCTGACAGTAAGTGGCTAGGATGCTCATGCAGGATTTGGAAACATGTGTAAATTAAAACTTGTCAAGGCTTAGCTGTTCAGATAGGGTATTCTCTCTCTCCAAGGTTAGATATTCAATCACTTAAGATGGAGTCTTCTGGATATTCTTGTGCACTTGTAGAAAACTTTTTTTTTAAAGCAGCAAATAATCTGTATTTTCTTTTTGAAGTGGGTATGAGATACTTAAGAAAAGCCATTAGTTTATTGAGCAAATCCTTTAGCTTGCAGTCACTGTGGCTGAATGTTACTGGAGTCCATCATAAGCAAAGGCTGAGGTGATGTAATGCACTGTATTTTGGATTAAAGATTGTCTCCTTAATTGATAGCTGGAAAGCAGACACTTAAAGTATTCTGACTTGTGAAATGTTGCTGAGATAAAGGAATCTGTGGAAGTGCAACAAGAAGTTGTCTGTGACAGAGTAAGGCATCTGGACTGTGCTTTCACAAACCCACAGCTGCAGGCTTTGTAAATCTGACAATGTTAAGCCCTGCCTTTGCACACAAAAAATGCTTTCATGTAAAGACAGAAGCACTTGTGGAGAAGCTATCCCTCCTGTGTGGAGCTTGTCTGGTCCATGGGTGCCTCAGAAGTGCTGGTGTGAAAGGGTGGTGGCAGTGCCAGATCTGGCTGAACTGGTGACAGCTGAGTGTGTCCAGGTGTGGAGGGCCTGACTTTTGCCTGAGTGAAGGGGAAACCTTGGTTACCAGAATGAGTTTCTCACAAATCAGTCTTGAGTTTAGCCCTCCTACCTGTCTGTTTAAATGGGGGCTGCCTTTGTGAAGCAGTAATGAAGTCAGGACATTCCTGCAAGGTGTGCTGAAAAGCAGCTAATTTTGTGTGTAATGTCATCCTTTTTAGTTATTACTTCTTCAGACCTGGTATTTCAGTTCCTCATGTATCAGAAGTGATTGAATCTTACCTTTTTAAAGAATGATGTTTGCTCACATAAATGATATGCCTACCAAAAATCAAAGTAATCTCAAGGGTGTGCTGATTATCTTATGCAAATTGTCTTAAGCTTATCTTGGGTAACACTCTTGTTTTATTTTAGGGAGTATAAAGATGCACTTTAAAATGCAGACTAATGTGGCCAGATGCATTGCACCTTAGCTGAGTTTTTCTTCACTTGGGCTGAAGAGGAGGGAGAAGCAGAGATAAACTAACTGAGAAGGTACAGAATATCTGCTTCTATTACACCGAAAAGATCAGTATAGCATCCAAGATAACTGCTGTTTAATGGCTGCTCAGAGATCTTCATAAAGAAAAGCAATGACTGGGACCTGTTTTATGGGTATATTGGGTTTTTTGCTGCAGTAGGAAAGTGGCATGATCATTGTATTATTTTAATCAATGTAAGAAAACTTCTACAAAACCTCTTTAACAGAATGTATAATGACTGTAACTCACAGGGGAGCATGCATTATTTGAGGGAAGATGGTTTATCTTGCATATCTAACATTTTTTCTAATTATAATGTTTTAAACAATGGCTAATAAAGCAAGATACACATTGTCATTTGAAAGTTAGTAATTGCATTCCACTTGAGAGGAACGGTGGTAGTATTGGCTTTCCTTCTCCACCAAGTAGTGATGGTCTTTAAGACACTGTAGTCACTATCATAGGCATACTGCATGCTAAAAGCTGAAATTCTATCCACATACAGATATGATAATAGTAGATCATTAAATACAAGTCAAGCCTTTCTTATCTTTCATCTGTACTCTGAGAACAACTCATTCACTGTGGTCTGACAAAGTGTGGAACTGTAATTAGCCACTAAGGAAAAAGTATCTTGTAAAGTACAAAGTTGCCTCTGAAGGGTAGGTGTTTCTGCCTCCCATGTCTTTCCACCAAACATAAATACTATTCACTTCAGAGCTCCCCTTTCTTATTTTCACCCTCTACCACTTTTCCTTGGCCTCACCCTTGTAGTGAACAAACCCTTTAAATCTAGGTTTGGTAAGGATTTAGCAGCCTATTGTTGGAATGCCATGCTCATTTGTTACTTCAGCTACTAGTCACGAAAAAATAGACATCACCAAACACAGTATCAGTTTTGAGTTGTGTAAGTTGCCTCATTTTGCTACTTTTATACTGGGAAAATGAAGCTAATAAAATGTCAAATTCTTGAACTTCGGTGCCTGTTGATTAACAGGTAATGCTACACATGAAGACAACTGAAGAATTTACTTCACTGTGAGTGCGTTGGGTTTAGACTGTGAAGCAACATGTAGGTACAGGCAAGGCAGTATTGATATTTTTGATCACTTATTCTCTATTCTGGGTTAATTAACTATGTCTCTGTATTCCCTCCCATCTTGCACCTGTACTAAAGCTTCCTGTTGCACCTGTACTAAAGCTCTAGCTTCCTTCCTGTTGCACCTGTACTAAAGCTCTAGCTAAAGGTAAGATAAGACAGGATAAAATATGCCTCAGTGAAATAATTCTCTACCTGACATCATATTGTGAAGATGAATTTTGTATTTAAACTTGGTTCCTCTCTTCTTGCTACCATTGGTCATCAGCTGCAACAGAATTTCAAGCTCATGAAGGGGTAATAAATGGTAAGGAGGGAGAACCTTTGGACCAATAATTTCTGTGTTTTCTCTTGATCTACCTTAATTTAATTGACAGAGAAAAAAAATGAAGAGACTTTCTGGCATACCGTGATGACTTAGATGACATAACTTCATACAGAAATATTGTTTCTACGAATATTTATGGGAGGTTCCCTGCCCTGTTGCTTTGTCTTCCCCTTTACATTCGGGGACCTAAAGGCTGAAAAGCTATCTTAGCAAGAAAAACATCCTAGCATGGTAGGATGAGTCAGATGTTTCAGGTGTGGGTTGACAGAGGGCAGTGCTGTTTAGAGAGAGACTTTTTATGCAGCACCCAGGTTTGTTTGCTTCAGATGCCTTTTGCTTTGTGTAGAACAGATTATTTCAGTAAACTGATAGTTTTATTGGGAGGAGGAATGCAGGATGAGGGGTTGATATTGAGGGCCCAGGAAGCTATGCAGATCTTGGGTAAAGCACAAGAGGTGAATTATTACAGTGGCCATGTGCCTATCCTTGACCAGGACCTGGTAAATCTTCCCTTTATCCCCAGCAGTCTAAGCTACTTCTCTGTATCTGGGATGCAAGTCTGCCCCTCAGCTGCTGAACTGCATCTGCATCCTGCTCTCCACTGGCTAGCAAGGGAGAGGACTTGTACAGAAAGGAAGGCCATAAATAGACTTTTATTTTGGGTTTCCCAGGTCAGTGCCAGCAAACTTTCATGTTACTGTCACAGTCGAGGAGTTTCTGACCTGCCTGATGAAGCAGAACTGTGTAAAAGCTGTTCTCATGGCTTATTTTCTGTGCAGAGAGGCTGTTTTGCATGAGGAGAAGTTGTAGCAGACTTGAACATCATCCCTCAGCGGTAGAGACAGTGTTACCCAGTCATCAATTTCCTGCGGCACTTCTCTGGAGTGCAAAAAATCTTTTTGGATAGAAGTAAATGTTGCCTGGTTTCTAGGGTTCTGTATGGTACAGGAGCTTAGCACTGGCAATGGAGTAATTTGGGCAAAGGGGAATTGCCTCACACTAGAATTTAAGCTTAGAGCAGCAGAGTTGAATTTTGTAGTGTCATCCACGTGGGTCATTTGATTCTTTTGAGACTGTGGAAGTGAGAAGTATCAGAAAGACTGAGGTCTTTGGCTAAATGCTGCCTACACCTGCATGACACAGGTCATCTTTTCTTCTGGATGTTTCTGGACCCTTTTGATCAAAGATAATGCTAGTTAGGCACTGTTAGTATTGGTTTCCAGACTTTGATGTGGGGCTGAGGGGGCAGGGAGCTTGTGCATTTATTGAGCTGCTAGCTGGGATACAAGTGTCTGCATGGGTTCTGTTTGTCAGAAGGCTGAAAATGGAATAAACAATTTATTTGAAGAAAACTTTCTTCATAGTGTAAATGTTTGGGATGCAAGTGGGTGGCCTTCCAGCTTCTTGCAGGATTTCCTAAGGGTGTATTTCAGGGCTCTTTAAGTATCATGAGGGCAAGAACCTTTCTTATATGTATAGATTGTAGCCTTCAGCTCTTGGCTGCCTGTCTTGCACTGGAGATGTTGCAGGTGGACAAGTATTTGGTGTTGTCACCTGAGCTAAATGGCTTGGCAGGGCTCAGAATAACAGTTGGAGGGGAGACTTGAGGAAAGCTTGGGGGTTTCTGGTATGCTACTGGCACTCAGGATCTCCAGCTGCTTTTTATTTCACTTGGGTGCTGAAATGTTTGAAGGATTAAGATGCTTTCACTTCATCAGCCTCTGAGTTCAGGTTGTACAAGGCAAGGCAGAAAAACCCAGAGCCCATAATTCTTGACTTGGTGACAGCCTCACAATGGGTGTAAGGACTTGCCCATAGTGTAGAGATGGCTGGGTAACAGTTGCAGCTTTAATCCTTTTTGGGTAGTGGGATTATCAACTGAAAATTCTGTGGTAAATGTGCACATACAAAGCAATATGGATTTAAGAGTGAAATAGTGTAGGAAAAGAACTGTAACATGGTTGAGATTACCTTGATATTATGTATTGAAACCCACAAAAATTATCTGTTACCTTGCAAAGGACTCTAAAGCTTCTTTCTATGAGATTCTTCCATACTCAACCTGACCTGCTGCATTTCTCTTTGATGACAGTCTGTAAGATCCCCACAAAAGGCTACTGTGCAGGCACAAATGCAAAACAGATGACATGTTTTAAGTATTAGCTCAGGGGACAAGAAAAAGACCAATGAAACCACCAACAAATATTCACCATCATGGCAGCTTGTTACATGTTTTAATAAATTTTCACAGTAACTTAAGCTGAGTGCAAGTTTTTTTTTTCTTAACTTATGCCTCAAATGCAAGTTGTTAATAAGACACTTCGGTGGGGTTTATGAAGTTTTAGTGGCATGAATTCTGTAACAGTGCATGCATGAAACTCTTTCTGATTCACCTTCAAGCATCTAAATATTTGTTTACAGCAGATTTAGGTGCTGCATTTGCTGAATCTGACTGAACTACTGTAATAGTTACTTACCAAGGCTTTGCACAGCCTTGAGGCTTAATTTACATGACAGTTTCTGAAAGAAAAAAGGGGGTTTCTATCTCAAATATCTTGACTGTGAGGAAGGTAGAGGAGTATAATGGTTTCTCAGCAGCTGCTATCCAATTACAAGTACTTGAATGTACATGTGTTCTACAGCAGTTGCATGGTTGAAAGGGATTCTCTGGGGAAACTTCAGTCCTGTTCTTTTCTTCCAGTTCCTCACTTGGACAATGAAGACATGAAAGCAGTGATGGTGCTTCTTTTTGTCGAAGCTAATATCACAGGGACCTTTGAAAGTAAGTTTCATGCTGTTTCAGGATAAAGTACTACATTAGATTGTGCTTTTCATTAAGGATCTTCTGCTAGCTGATCAGGGACTCATCATATCCCTGATTAAACACTCTTCCAGAAGGACAAAATCCTCTGTTGGAGCCCAGGCACAAATATCATGGGTAATAGCTGATTTTATAATTAGTTTATGACCACAGTGCTTCATCTCCAAAGAGGTAAGATTGATATCTTTCCATGGTCATTTGACCTTTTGCATTTTAAAAATCTTTGCTAGTCTCTTTAAGGCTTCAGATTTGACATACAGTCAACAAAATTCTTTAAGTGTAATAGAATACAATAAATGTAGATATCTGATCAGTGAAATTCCATGTGAAATATATGCAGGTATCAAAATCTCCTTTTTAAAACTAGCCTATTCTATGGAACTACACTCCTATATCTGGATTCTAGAAAGAAGGTATAATAGCATTCATGTGAATTAAGTGTGAGTTTCTTAAGCATTTCATCTTTAGCCCACTGCAAAAATAAATTGGCTTTGTGTTATTTTGTTTAATAAGGAGATAACTGTACTACATGTGTCTTGGATTACCCAACATTAAAATATGTAGGTTGTGTGTGAATTTCTTGGGCTTTTTCTATTTAATTTTACTTTTTTTTCATGGTTGTGGGTTTTGTGGGGGTGGGAAGGGATTTAGATTTCCTGCAAAATTTGAACGAACATTTTCGTTGTCTTGGAGAGCAGATATATGAAAAATATATCTGCCTACATTTTTAACTTCAGAGGAAAACACCTCAGTGCTGCCATGACTTGGAAGACTTGAAGTCAAGGCAGGTCATAATCTGGGGTTTGAAGTATTTTCTCCATACAAATGAATCCTGTTTGGTCTGTAGAATTTATTTGCTTAGATGTCTTCCTTAAAAAGTGGCATTTCTGTTCAGTATAGTTGAGCTGCACTGACTGATGAAGAAATGTTCTTGGTTCTCTGAACTTCCATGGAATTTTCCTCTGAAACAAGTGGGGGGAAAATATTCCTTTGTTCTTTCATTGCCTTCATTTCTTTTATCCAAATAGTATGGATGAGCATAACATCTCCGCAACTTTACTGCAGAAGATAAGGAAATGAGACTGAGTGAATGGGAGATGTTGACATAGATGAGGATGTGGCAGCAGTTTACTGTAGAAAAAACTGTAATGTAAACATGGAAAGAAAAAATAAAAGTAGTGTGTGCTGGTCTGATTAGATGGCAACAGGTTACAGTTACAGGAACTAGAGCTTCATTGGTTATCTTCTTTCTGTATGTATTCAGCTTCTGAGTCTTTGGCTCAGATTATTCTCTAAGCCTGACTGTTGTAAGTAACTACCTCTAGGCAACATACCTCCAATCCCTTGATAAGGCCTTTGTCTCTGTACTGCTGTGTGCTGTGGAATGTTATGGTCCATAATTAAGGCAGGAGCATAAGTCAGACCACAGTAAAGGGACTAGAAGCAGTGGTTCAGTCTTTGGGCAGGCTCTCCAGAAGTTTTTAGATTGAGCTGTTTGATCTGGTTGGATTTTCCTGTGGTAAGTGCAACTTGAGGTGAACCCAGACTGAACTATTGTAAGAAATACTTTTTTGCTAGCTGTTGGGCTTTTATCTTTTTTTCTTTTCTTTTCCAGTTCCTTTAAATAAGTACTTCAAGCACCAGGGAGAGAGCAGGAGGATCTTGGAGAAACCCCAGCCTAGGAGAAGAAAGCTTCGATGTTATAAGATGAATGTGATAAAACGGGAGTTGTGTAGGAGTCGCCATCAAGAGATAGTCCAGGAGCAGGTTCAGGTGGATGGAAGTCCAGAGAGAGATCAGCAACTATGCTCACCAGGACAGCTGGAGCAAGGAGGAGACCATCTCTCGGCAGCAGAGCCACTGCCTCCTGCTCAGCAGCCCCAGGAAGGGAATGATATCCATATGCAGCCACAGGGGCAGGCAGTGCAAGGGGGCATGGCCCCAGACATGGGACCACAACAACCAGACCAGGTGTGGGAAGCTCCAGAGGTCACTGTGAAGGTGCAGCCCCAGAACATGAGCCAGGGGTGGAAGTGTCCAGAGGTGACTGTGCAGGTGCAGCCTCAGAAGCCAAGCCCAAGGTGGGAGGCCCTATCAGTGACTGTGCAGGCGCAGTTACAGCAGCGGTGCCAAGGACCATCTCTCCCCCAAGTAACTGTAAAGGTACAGCCCCAGGAATGGGGACAAAGTACGGCTGGCATCAAAGTCACAGTGCAGCTGCAGTTGGTCTGTGACCCAGAGGAGGTAACCTGCCTCCAGGACCAGAATGAGGAAGTGTTAGGTAATGGAGAACAGTGGACTCCAAAACAAAGATCTGAAGGTGAGAGAGAGCTGGCTGTGGTGGAGCTGGTGCCACAGGGGGTTCTGAGCCAAAACCAGGATCAAGAAAGAGAAGTGGAAAAACCCCAGCAGAACCAGAACCAAGAGGAAAGAGCAGAAGCACTGGAGCTACAGGCTGGAGACAAAGCAAACCTGTATGGAATGGTGACAGAGGAGAAGATGCAGGACCAGAATCAAGAGCCTGAACAGCTAAAAGCAGACCTGTCTCCTCAACAGGAAGGCCAAAGAACTATATCTATAAGGCAGGAGCAAGGTGATATTCGAGAAGGGCACAAGGGCATGGTGGAAGACCAGAGGGAAGACCTAGGACAAGAAGTGTCTAGGAAATGTCCAGGAGAGGCTCCGAATTACTTTGTTGCTATTCCAATAACAAATGATCAGGTACTATGGAGTAGCTGTTCCATAAAAACAAACTAAACGCCCTTACCTTTAAACTTACACTTAATTTCTTTATCTTGATTGCAAACTTCCTTAATAAGCCAAGAGTGACCAAATTCTGCTCCCTTACCTTAAGTAGTCTATTAGGTCTGGCTGCTATAGAATAAACTTTGCTATAGCAGCCCTTTTAGATGTCGTGATTTGTTTTGTAGATAGACCTGTGTCTATAACATATCAATATTTCAGCTACTGCTAGGAAAAAACCCTAGACTTTCTGATTTGCTACTACCCTTTATAAACATTCTGAGGTGTTGTGTCTCCCATCAATAGTAACTTCTATTCTGTAATTTTTTTTTTCCAAATAAAAGCAGTGGCTTTTATCATCTTGCAGTTTCCCATCCGGCATTGTCTTGGGTCTGTATTTAGTGCAATGGTATTGATTTGTTTGTTCATCTTCTTTTCCATGGTAGCTCACAATGAAGAATGAGAATTTCCTTCTCTTCTAGAGAAGATCATATAGAATTGATCTGTTTTCTCCATCTTTTATCTAACAAACTTCCCTGAGATCTCATTCAGACAGTTAATTTCAAGAACCTATGTGTAGAGTCTGTATGCTCATTCTTTATCCAGGTTTGCTATGTTCTGTGACTCCCATATTTAAGCAGTGTTGAAAAAAGCAACAGGTCATTTCACCTCCATACTGTTAAACCTAAGTACAGTAAACAGTGGAAATCCAAATAGAAATATTTTCTTCTAGACACTTTGCAGGAGGGACCTAAAGCACTCCTGTTACCACATTAAATGCTGCTTCTGAGTTACGTCAATACAGCCTTGTAGGGCTTGGCTACTACAGGCACTATCTTAAGATCCATAGAATTAAATTCCAAAAATTATACAATAGCTGTAGAAGCAGATTTCAGTGAACCAAACTTTATTTACTAATTAGGAGTTTGAAACAAATCATACAAAACTTCTGCATAACTCTTTGTACTTATAAGTAGGAAGATACTAACTCACCCTGAATTGCTTATTCCCATTTTGTTGCTATGAATTTTGAAATGCACACAAAACTTTCTGAAAGAAGGATACAACGTGTCTCCATCTCAAATTGGCACTTATCAGTACCTCTACTCACAGGTTTTTTTACCCTTTAGCCTTTCATAGACAACCGTTTCCTGCTGATGGCAATATTTTATTTGCAGCTGCTCAGAGTATGCAAAAGCAGAAAGAGCTCTCGCTTTGTCTCAGTACCTGCTGTCTGGTACTGGGCTTGTCTGGTACTGCCCCTTTAGGTGATTGTGCACTCAAATGTATTATGAAGAGAAAGAAAAGCTCTGGGGTGCAAAGACAAGGAGCATACCATTCCACCTGGCAGAGATAGGCAGGGAAAAGTCTGAATTTGATTCAGTAACTACTGAGTCCCAACTAGCATGGGCAGAACTGAGAAACAGTATATAAATTGTGTGAATTATTAATATTTATAAAATATATATGCAGCTTGGGTTTTTTTCTTATAAAGCAAATGTAAAAGGTAAAACCTGAATGTTGACTTCTCTGAATAGGGTAAAAATACATCCCTCTACTACCAGCTTCTGATATTAGTTTATGGTTCTTTTCCCAGTGAACCAAATGGGTATTGTTTGTTACAATATATAACTTGATTCCTTTTATTTTGTAGTTTAAGCTTCCATGCAGTATCTGACATGAGTGTATTTATGCTGCTGAAAGGCAATAATTAAATAAGATTGCTGTATCTGTTGTACAGATTTTTTTCCTTCTTTTTTTTTTTTTTTTTTTTTTTCCCCCCCAGTGTGACAAGCAGCTGCAGTACAGTAACTTGGCTTGGCAGGCTTCTGAGTTTTTGTTTTTACCTTAGTTAAGTGTAAAAACACTTATGTATGTGTTAGACAGAGACGTCAAAAGGTGCCTTCCTCTTGGTAGGCAATTATTTGTTATGGCTTTGTCTTGAGCAGAATGATCTTTGAAGGTTATCTGGAGGATGCCCTCATATAACTTTCAGTGATTCCTACATATGACTGGCTTTTGAGAGGTGAACAGAAGTGCAGAGCACATTAGGAAGATAAATGCCAGGAAGGGAAAAAACTGTAAGCTGAAGACAATGTTGGCAGATGAACAAATGGGTATGAAGTGGGCAAAGAATAAATCTAAGCTGGAAACTCGAAAGTTTCCTGCTATCTGAAGAGTGAGATCATGGAACAGCTTGAAGGGTCATGAATGCCTGACTTATTCTGCTGTTTTAACGAGATTTGAGTGTCCTAATATATGGCCTGTGACCACATCCTGTACAGCTCTATGAATGTCCTTCTCTTTTTCCTTCTCTTCTGTCTCTTTCAATTTTCCTCTTCCATGTTTCTCTGCTCTCACAGTGGCTCTAGTAATCTGGAAGCTCTGACATCCCTGGCTGAATACTCTGCCCAAGACACTCTCAGTTCACACTCCTCTTAAATATGCTGCCTTTATGGGTGGTAGGGACCTGAGACAGCCTTGCATGAAACTCTGAAAGAAATTGAAGGATGCAGTACTGTAAGCCGGGTATATTTATATGCAGAGGGTGAGTAAACAAATCATAGAATGGTTTGGGTTGGAAGGGATCTTAAAGATCATCCAGTTCCAATCTCCCTGCCATGGTCAAAGACACTTTTCACTAAACCAGGTTGCTCTGAGCTCCATCCAAGCTAGCCTTGAGCACTTCCAGGTACAGGGCATCCACAACTTCTCTGGACAATCTGTTCCAGTGACTCACCACCCTCACAGTAAAGATTTTTTTTTCCTAATAGCTAATATAAACCTACTCTTTTGGTTTGAATCCATTTTCCCCTTGTTCTGTCACTACATGCTGTTGTAAAACGTCATTCTCCAACTTTCTTGCAGGCTCCATTCAGGTTCTGCAAGGCTGCAATTACATCACTCCTAAGCCTTCTCTATTCCAGGTTAAACAAAACCAATTCTCTCAGACTTTCCTCACAGGAGAGCCATTTTACCCCTCTAATCATCTTAGTGCCCCTCCTCTGGCTCTGGTCTAACTCCAATGGGCTTATGTCCTTCTTGTGCTGGGAGTCCCAGAGCTGGGCGCAGCACTCCAGGTGGGGTCTCAAGAGGGGCAGAATCACCTTCCTCAATCTGCTGACTAAACATGTGTATACACACATATATGCACATATAATATAGTCTTTTCACAATTTCATATGCTTTTACCTATAAGGCAGAGGTTCATGACCTTATTGAACATACAGTGGGATTGCCTGTTACACTGTAGACTTGCTATATTGCGAAGAGTTTTAAACATGCTAGTTTTTTAAACATGTTAGTTTTTCAGGTGTAATTATTTTGCCTTAATTATATTTTAAGAGACCTCTCCACATGACAGAGCATAGGGATCTCTACATTTTTCTCGCTTTAAAGAGGACAAAGGGAAAGCTCTGTTCCAGTTCTGGTGGAAGCATAGCCCTTTCCTCTTTGTCTAAGCAGGACTCCAGGAGGTTGCACACCAGGCCCAGACTGGGTTGGATCTAAGAATGTTGTGGTTTCAGGCTTTCAATACTCCATTACAAGTGCTTCCTTCCTGTTCCTCACATTGCCCCGCCCCACCCCTCCAAAGGAAAAAAACCCAAAAAACCCAAACAAACAACAAAACCCAAACCCATCAACAACAAAAAAACCCCAAACAGCTATCCCATCAAATAGACAACATTAATAGAAAAGTGCTATAGACTGATACACACCCTTGCCCCCCAGAAAAGGTGTAGAGATAAGGTAGACCATTCTTGTGGGAGAGGGAGAGGAAGTTCTGAAGACCCATATGTGAAACTGACAAGGAGAGGTAAGAAATGACATTAATATTGCTCTGTCAGAGTTATAGAGCTACATGAAGGAATTTCACTCAAACTCATCTTCCCAGAAACCTCTGCCTCAAATTGAGAATACAAAAGGATCTTCTTATTTCAAGGATAGTCTTGGAAAGATTGGGCAAGAGAGAAAAAAGGAGGCTATTTTGTGGAATTACTGTTAATACGTAACCAAGTCTGTTGAAGCAAAGGTTACAGTTTGTGTGGTCAAACAACTTGATGGCTTGATTCCTCCTACATGTTTGCACAATCTAAACATATGTTGTAAATAGCAGGCTACAATAAATTGTGCTTCAGTTGCAGTAGGAGTTAGCTTAATGTAAGACATTTCAGTGATGTGTTTTTCACAGTGACAAATGTACTGTGTTTGTGAATTCAGGGAGTTTCTAACTTCAAATGGTTGATTTAATTGTTTTAATTGTGTGTGGCTTTTATTCTCATGTTTATCAGAGACTTGTTATACTAATCTCTTCTGACATGCAGGTTGTGGGACTATTTACTGTATTGCACAACGGCTTCTGAGGTTTTATGTAGAAAGATAGCAAAAAACCCATATTGACCCAGCTGTTTTAATCTATGTAAGAATGAGGCAGAGCTCCAACATGTGTGAGCACTTAGGCATATAAGACAGAATTAATTTTGTGAAATAATCTGAAAATCTATAAATTACTTGCCTGCAAAAGGCTTCCACTAGGTACTTAGTCCCTGTGTGATTGAATACTTCTCCCTTCTGCCTGTTCCCATGACACTTATAAAACTTAATACATCATATTGAAAAAACCCCACATCTTTGGGGGCAATTCTGTAAAGGCACAGATCCACAAGAACCAGAAACTGGCTACACAGCTCTAAGAAACACCAGCTCAAAAAATAGCATGTTTACTTGGTTGATCTACTTTGTTTGCTACTACATTTTCCTTTTGGGAAGAGACATCAGTTTAATCTGTGATCAAACTTGTAATCAGAAAATGGCACAAGATTAATTATGGAAATGCTATTCAATTTTCACAGTCTATTAACAACTGACAACTGCATGAAGATACCATTAATATTTACACAGTGCTGTGAGCTTTAATCTAACATGCTTAGGGTCAGATTCACACCTACTTTAAGATCTAGAGATTGTGCTTCACAGGAGAGCTGTGTTTTGCCTGAAAGCTTTTTAAAAAAGGAAAATAGATCAATCAATCAACTCCTGAAAAATGAAGTTTGTGATTGGAAGTTGCTATATGTGGGATCTGGGGGTGGAGTGGGGTGTTTTTGTGGGTTTCTGACTTAAACATTGAGTTGCATTTTTTGGTGTGTAAGGATTCAGCATTCTGAATTTTTCCAGTAATATGTGAGCATTTCAAAATGAAAATTTATTTTCCTGTTTCCTCTTTACTGCTTTGCAGATTTTGGACAGAATTGAAGACATCCAGGAGCACATATTGTCTAAAGAGCCTAACCTGCGGAGAGCTGCTCTTCCTATTCAAACTATGCACCTTACTATACTAGTATCTCACTTGGGAACAGAAGAAGAAGTAAAAAAGTAAGGATCTTGTAAAATTTAAGTGCAGCTAATGTTCCTGTAAATGTGATAGCCTTACTGCTGCTATTGTGAATAATGACATTTTATTAGAGCCTACTCACTATTTCTCTTAGACTTTTTTTTAATTTGTTTCTGTCTTGCTTTCAATACATCTCATGAAAGATCTTCTCAAAAGCTAGATGTGATGCATCAAAGGTTGAAATTTTGTATCTGCCTTGGGGTGAAGAAAAAAAGCAATGTCTCTGTAAATAGTATTACTATTTTCTTACTAGATCACTGTCACGAATTAGCTCAACAGATGTAAGTTTCCTTGAGCTGCTGTCTTTTGAGAAACCACAGCTTTTCAGATCAAGCATACTTGTGTCAGCTGGAAAATGTTAGCTGTTAGGATATGTTACATTAAGCAGAAAACAACAAAAAAAAATCTGCCTTTTTCCTTTCCAAACTGCTCTCTTGTCTAATTCAAGCTGTGGGCTGTCACTGTGGCCTATGAATTAAGAAGGTGATATTGAAAGCTGACTAAGGAAAGCTACCCTGTGGTAGGCTAGAACTCTTAGGAAGGTCCAGAAAATAGAGCCTCTATGCTACAGGTTTTTCCCCTAAGTCTTATCCTACTGTACCATACTGAGAAACCTGAGACTTCTTCACATGAGGAGACAGAAAAAAAAGACCCTTATGTGCCTGGGAAGTCATGGTACGGTATAGGTGGGAACTTGTTAAGAGCAGCTCTTTCTCCAGGGGCCTTGGCACACATCAGCATGGGAATGAAGAACAGGCCTCAACCTCATATGAGTGTCACAGAAGACCTGCTTGGGTGTAAAGCAAAATGCCTAGCTGGAAAGGTGTCAAAAGAACCAATATTACTAGAAAGAAACCCCATGTGCCCATACAGGCAGCATCAGTTAAACATGATTAATATACCTTGTGTGTGCCTTATTTTCAAGTTACCTGTTTTATTGTACATTCTTGGCAATGTTTTGGAGTGTCTGAGGGGGAGAGAAATGATAGGAGTGTTATGGGCTGAGGAGCCTTGTGCAGAAGACATTGTACAGTAATTCAGTAAAAAAACCTGTGCCAGTGCAGCTGACTGGGCAGGCTGTCATCCAGAGGGACAGGAAGCTAGTTGAGAGCAGCAATAAAAATAGGAATCAATTGGTTAGAGAGGTGAGTAGAGCTAAGTAGTATTAATGATCTTAAGAGTGACTATGTGTCTGTAATATAAAAATAATGGGCATACCTAATGAAAAGCAGATCTGCTTTGCCAAATGCTTTTCATTCTGTATCTTTTAGCTACCTACATAGTTCTTCTAAATGATGTTGTAGTTAAGTGGCTACTGGTCTGTGGTGTCACATGAGTGCCCTACACTGTTGGCTTGAGTATTTCTCAATCTCAAGCAAACAGCACTGCTGATACAGCTGGCCCAGGTCCTCACAGGAGAAGAATGAAACTAGTGAACCAGTTGAAAATGGCAGTGATAAAGTTTTAAATTACATGATATGAGTGTAAGTTCAGTTTTACTCTTTTTGATTGTTCAGCAGCATATATTCATGTACCTTTTCTGACATATTGTTTTTTGAGCATTCACTAGCAAAACTCACTTCTAATACTTAAGCAAAGATTGATGTGAAAGACAAAATGTATTTAAAATCTTTTAACTGTTACAAAATCATTAGCAATGAAATACAGTGTGCCTGTTACACTATGCATAGTGCTGCAGAGTGGTCAAAACCAGGTATATTGGCTAGTATTAAAAATACAACAGTGTTTCCATATGCAAAGAATAAAAGCTATTAACTTTCAGCATTTATATATTATTTTTAAGGGCTGTTCTGGCATTGAAGCAAAGCAAGACTAAAGTGGAAGACATCTTGCAGGGTAAAAACTTTAATATGACATTTCATGGGATTGGACAGTTTAATAACCAGGTGTTCTACATAAAAATGTTGGAGAAAGACCAGAAAATGCTGAGCAGAATTGCAGGTAAGTACCAAACCTGAATCTTTATCACTTGTGGTAAATCACCTCAGAGTTTGTTAGTTCTGGTAAGCACTGGCCCAAGCTATTGTGCATGAGTGTCACATGCTGCCTTTCCTCTTGTCTCCTATTTTTCTTAGTTGTTAAGTGTGAAGCCAACAACTGGGTTAGCCCTGCATTATGGCTAAACAAGGTTTTCTGTACTAATTTGGGATAGATGAGATACACAGAAATTCAGCATGTCAAGATCACAGAGCAAAACTGTCCTAGCCTTCCCTGAAGTCAGGATCTCACAGACCTGTGGTGTATATTGTCTTCAAAGTGACACCTTAAAGCTGGGGCTCTGTTTATTCTAATAAACTCAAAGCCTACTAAGCGTTGGCCGTATTTGAGTATACAAGCACTTCCTTTCAATAGGAATATGTGTGAAATCACGAGTACCTCTGGGGCAGAAGGTAACAAAAAGCAGTACTTCTCTGCATATACATGTGTAGAATCAACAAATCAGTCTTTTTCTTCCACTGTACAAGGTGAAACAGAAGTGTAAGTGTAGCTTGTCTTCTGCTCTAACTTCCCAAAGTGCTGATGGTTTCATGGAAATGTTTCAGGTCTTTGACCTGCTTACCTGCATCTGAGTAGTTTCAGAAGGGCTTGATACTCTCTTCTTCCTTGCTGCTCTGTTCTGCTTTTAGGAGCTGCTTTAGCCTGTGATGCAGAACCTAATTATGTCCTGGGATTCTACTCCAACAGAAAAAAATAATCAATATACATTATTTTTCCTTGCTATTTTCATACTAAGCTAAAAGGAAGCATAGTTCAACTAATGCTCCTCAAAAAGGCATGCAATACAAAGACACTGTAATCTTCAAATGATTTCTCAGAACAGTCTGCTTTTTTTTTTGTTGATGCTGCTTCCTACCTCCTCCAGTTCTCAGCGTTGATATAATAATTCTGCTCTCTTATCCTCCTGTTTATTTTCCCTCTTAAGTCATCAGTGTTGCAACAAGACAGAAGATGTCTCTTATGAACAGCTTCTTTGCCTCATCTAAATAAAATTAGCTACATTGCTATCCCTTACCTCTTGCTTGACTCTGGCCTTCACTTCTCTTATTGTTTCATCTGTCCCAAAGATAATTTTGCCTCCAGACAACTGTGCTTTTGTTGAACATTGTCCTCATTTATTAGGGCTACAGCCTCAACAAACTTGCCTATGCACAAATTGCTTCTTTTAAAGCCTTTAACAGAAATAATCTTGACTGGAAGATAAAGTAGAAGGCAGATGATGCAATTTTCTTATAAGATCATGTTTGTTATATGCCTGTCCATAACACATACATAATTCGGTGCCATTGAACGAAGGGACTGATTACCTGTTTTGATGTGTGATCTGACTGTTTTGAGAGCTGTAGCTTGGCTTTCTCCCTGCTCCTGAAAGATGAAGTGAATGCCTCATTTCTCATGTCTGAACCTTGCTGGTTTTCCTCTACTCACAGTTTTGTTTCACTGAAAGTTTTGTTCCCAATGAATCATAGCATATAAGGTCAATCTTTATCATGTGATGTTATCACCAGCAGAAATGTTTAATTGTGTCTCTGCAGAATGTATGCTATGATGCTCTTCTTAAATATCATACTGGAGCCACATTAACTCTAAAAGCCATTACAGCAGTGAGTGGCAGATCCTCCATGTTCTCTGGCTGGGTAATGTTCCAGGGTTCTGGAAGCCTGATGTCGAGCTTTTGATCTGAGCCTCTTTCCTAATCAGCAGAGAAAAATTTTGATTGCAATCCCCATTAAAATTCTGTCAGTATTCATGTTTGTAATGCAATATGATTGTTCACTGACTGCCTGAAATAATTCCTTGACTGAAAGAAAAACTGCCAGTTTTCAAGCTGTTAACTCTGTTACCAAAGATTTTGTTTTTTAGAGAGATGTAACTTCCAGTGTTTTCCTGTTCTTCATAACTTCTGATCATTTCTAGAACTTAATGAGTCTGGGGATTATGTAAATGTGTATCAAAGTCTGTCCTTACAATGATATCTCCAAATAAATAGCTTTTTTTTGTTTTGTTTTGTTTTTTTTTTTTTTGTCTCCTCTCCTTTCCCTCAGGACAGCAATTGAATTAATTGTTATACAAGGAATAGGGATTTTTTTTCTTATCTTTTAGTCGATATTTTTTATTGCTCATGAGGTAGGTGGGGATTTCAAACGCCACCTTTTCAAGCAACATGATGGGCCTGATAAAGGTTAAGATAGTCCTGCCAGCTGTCCCTGCCTCATAATGCCCTTATTGATGATTGTCAACAAGTATAAGAGTTCTCCTTGCTCTAATGAAGTTTTTGAATCTTTTGAAGTGTTCCTCACATTAGAAAATATAAGAACAGATGACTGGCCCTTCATTTGCTTTTGTTCCTCTACACCATGAACTTTAGTTTCAAAGTGGAGGGTTATCCTATTTCTTGATCAATTAACTGCAATTATTTGGTAAATACTGAGCACTACTGTGCTTCTCTTGTTGTTAGTGACCTCATCCTCTTTGAAGAGATACTGCTTAAGATGCCTTGAAATTTTCTGAGGATATTTATCAAGTAAGCTAGAGAAGATAGTGTCTGGAAAATTCAGTCCTGCCTGTGCCAGGAACTTTGTTCCTAAACTGATTTCTTGAAGGTGATTGCTGCCTTTGATCTTTTTTTCCACCATCCGCCTTTCTGATGAAAATCTGCTCATGGCAGTAAGACCTTCATCTTCCAGTAATAAGTCCTTCCTGATATTGTGGGATTACTGTTGGGTGGTATACAGGAGGAGATGTTATTTCCATGCATTCTTTGGTTAAGCTCTAGTATGCTTCTTTTTATGCATCCAGAGGGTGTTATTTGCCCAGGTAATGTGTGGGGAAGGACATTTTGTTTTTCTTCTAGAACAAGCTTAGACACTTAATTGCTGTGCTTTATTCCCTGGTCTTGCTGTGTTTTGACCTACTGGAATGAGAACAAGAATACTTATTCATATGCAGAAATACTTCATGTTAATGTGTTCTATTTGATGAAGTACCAGAGGCACTTTAGGGGTTGTTTCATACCTAACCATAATCACCTAGGACCACTTTCAGGTGCCCTAAAGTATCTTCACTGTTCACATTGGATCTACAGCTAGACTGTACCCTTCTGCACCAGCAGCTGGAGGCCAGGTGGGCATCCCATAGGACACTTAAAAGCATTAGATGCTTGTTCGGACAGCTGGATCCTGTTTGGTTTGTTTTCCATATGGAAAATATATAAAGCGGTTATCTTGTGTCATATGAAAAGGGACAGAAATGCAAAGATTTCTTGTCCCACCTGTATTAATATATTTTTATTGGCTATGTGTCCTCAAAATATCAAAGCCTTTTAAAGCCCAAAACAGTCTGCCTGTATCTCACCTAAAGAGATCTTTCACTAGACATATTGACTGTGATGTAAAGGACTTTTGATATCCTGATATGGGGATGGCACTTAATAGCAAGGGAGGAGCTTCTCTGTAAAGTTCTCCTACAAGTTACATCGCTGCCAGCACCAGAAACAAACCAGACTAACTAGCAGTTCACGGAATAACTTTTATTAATACAAGTTTGCATCACCAGTGATAACATTTAACTGCATTATTGCACTTGACCAATAACCAAAGACCCAAACCCAGCACAACGACCTTGACACAAAACTCAAGCAACGCCCCCCTCCATGACAGACCAATTTACAAGGATGAGAATGAAATCTAAACACACTCATTAACACCAAGTAAAAAGAAAGAATATAGCTGCTTCCCACTAACACACATTTTAACTCACTAAGATAAGAAACCACACACCTTAAAACAAACTATGGATAACGAGTCGGCAACAAAGTATGTTGTAGGATAACAAAAAAAGAATGTAAAGTAAGATACATACCTGGTAAGTTACAACGTGTAAGGCAAGTAAAATTAGTATCAAAGTAGCAAAGTACAAATAGTAAATATGGTATCTATGGGGTAAAGGTGAAGACAGTAATTTATAAGGTCTAAGGCATAGAAGAGCAGAGTAAATGATTGGTCACCCCTACAGTGTCCAGTGGTATAGGAGGAGACAACACAGCTTGACGGCTACCCCTGCAGAGATGATGAAACTTCTCCCCCAGTTTTGCTCATGTCTGATCTCTTTTTTATACCTTTTCTTTTAATTAGGAAGTTTAGTGACTGTAGTCAATAATAATTTTTGGGCCTAAGGGTCAACTCCCTGTGCTCCTGGAGGACGTTGTGAAGAAAGGCCATGCTATTTCCATAACACTCCATTCTTCATTGATCCCATCAGGCTGTTGCTGGGAAGACTCCTCATTTTGTTAAGGACTTTTGGGAAGTCACTGGGGTCTCTTTATCCCTTCTTGTGTAACACATTACCCACTTACAATGGTTTCTGGGAATGCCCCGTCCAGGTGCCGTGGTGTTTCCAGAACAATTATCATGGCCTTGAATTGGTCTATCCCCCTACACACCTTGGCAAAGTGACCAGACAACGTCAGCTGCTGTTCCTTCATAAATACTATGAGAAGAATCACTTTGAAGTACTAATTAGCTAAATTCTGAGCCAGAGACTTGGTCTTGATATCAATGCATACGACAAACTTGTAAATGTACATGTAGTTAAACTTACTGAGAGGTAGAAAATTAAAACAGAAGTAGGGTGACTTCAAACAAGGCACTTATCAGATGTGATATGCTACTTTTTTTTACACAATTTTAACATTGAACCTGCTTCTCTCAGTGCCTAAGCAAATAAGAGTAACAAATATAGGTGTAAAGATGGGAAGTCTGACAAGAAGAGCCACAAATGTTGCAGCTGTCCAATTTAAAATGTTGATTGATTCCCCGCATCCCCCCCACCTCTCCTTCTTCCACAGTTTTGTCACCTTTATACAACCAAAGGATAAAAGACCTCTGGCAATAAGAAAAGTTGCTGGCGGGTACTGTAGCCCTAGCCAAGGCTTTCAGTGTAACTTTGGAATTACTTCTTACTGCTTAACCGCAACTGTTGAACAAGACATCATCTGCATTTGCCAGACTTGCAGGGCTCTGCCTCATGCAAACTTCACCTTGCTATTCTTGAGACTCTGCATCCTCCAGTTCAAATCTGTGAAAACCATGGCTAGTTCAGCTTGGCTTGACTTGTCTTTACAATCCTTGCCTGAAAGCCCTTGAGGAATATAAATCCTGGAGCTACTCACGGACACTTCTTTTGCAGAATACAACCTTACAGTTTTATAATTATATGACCAAAGTTTTTAAACCAATACCATTGTAAACAGTTTGTATCACATTATCTGGGGAAGGAGTACTATGTTTGCATGATATTCCATCCTGAATTGCTCTGGGTGCTGTGGAGTAGTAGCAGTTTTGGGAATCTAGTCACTTTTTTGCTGGAAGCACTTTGCTTCTCACATTGCTCTTTGCAATAATTGGGGAGAATCTGTTCTATCGCAGGCTCCAGATATGGCCACTGATGGATGCATCTCCTTCCTGGTAGGGCTGCCATGGGCATATACTTTCCTGAACTCAGCATTGTGGTAGGAGACTGAATTTGAAAGGAATTTTGTTACAAAGTTTGGATTTATTATCAGGTTTGCAACATATGTCTGTATATCATATACAACTTTAGCTCTGTGTATTTTTTGTTTGTTTGTTGCCTGTGATAGATAACTGGTTACCTGATGTATGTTTAACTGCATCTTGCTCTAGAAGGGCATAGTGACTTTTTGTCTAATGTCCTTGTAAATATTTTTCCTTGCCTCCCAACTGTTATTCATTTTTTTTCTTATTTTGTGTTTTTACCAGGAGCTGTGAAAGAATGCTTTATGGAAATGAATCTCAACATTTTGAGAAGTAAGGACTTCAAACCCCATCTTACTTTCCTGAAGCTCTCCAAAGCATCAAGATTGAGAAGAAGGGTAAGTAAATGGGTTTAAAAGTATTTTTTGGGGGATCTGCTCTAGTGAATATTTTCCTTCTGATGAGGTTCTCAGAACATCTATACTTAGGCAATAATCATTACAACCAGGAAGAATATAACTTCTATTATTTAATAAAGCTTGTATATAGGTTGGTTAACACAGTTGTCTGCTTACATTCAACTGGAAGAAATGACGTTGCTTGCTTATATTTTGTATGGCTCTCTTGTAAAGTGCAGACTGCTTTCCTTCTGCTGCGACTAGTCAGATCCACAAAAACCATGTCAAGCTGTTTCCATAGGGCAGGATGGCTTCTGAGCAATATTTGGCTTCTGAGTAATATTTATCTCAGAGCAAGATTAATGTCATGTTGGAAAGTCAGGCTGGTGCCTTGATTTATGCTAGAAATTTGTGATGTGCTTTTCTAACCTTTACTGCAGCATTGTATGGGATTTATCACAAACAATTAAAGTAAAAAACAACTCTGATTAGATTGCTCATTTCCCAGTGGAATACTGTCCTGCCTATTTCCAGGAATAGTACTTATATTTATGAGGTCAATATATCACAAATCTGAAATACTAGAGAAGCAACAGAAAGAAAATAAAAAATGTTATAATAGCTGAAGAAAATGACCTTGTATTTTGCACTTCAAGTACTTCATATTGACTTGATATTTGTCTTTTATTTTTATATGTGATACAATCAAAGTTGGATAGGACTGATAATTCTCTGCTGGAGGCTTTTTCTTTTATGCTACCTACAGGGATTTTCATGAGTGCAGGCATTGGCAATGTCTAAAGCAGAATAAAGTATGCAGTAGGTATGTAGAAATTACTTTTGACTTTTGTCCAGAGTAGTTTCACACTTCTTTTTACTATCAAGTTAAAAAAAAAATTAATTTCTTGCATGTTCTCATCCTCTTTTGATCTCTAGCACTAACTAGGCTTATTTTTGCATAACATGATCCATGTATGCTATCTCCTTGCATACACATCTATATAAATATGCAAGTGTATAGATCTTTGACTGCTGGACTACCAATTGAGTGGTGAGCCCAGAAATGGACTGCTGTGTGGCCTCAAAAATGCTGAGCAGAAAGAAAGTATTTCCTTTGCTCTCCTCCTAATGCAGCCCAGGATACCACTGGCTGACTTTACTGCAAGGACACATTCTGGCTCATGGTCATCCTGGTATCTACCAGGACCTCTAGGTCCTTTTCTGCTAAACTGCTTCACAGTCAGCCTTCAGCCTGCACTACTGCCTTGGTTTGTTCCTCCTCAATGGCTGAACTTTGTGCTTCTTGTTCAACTCCACAAGGTTTCTCTGGGTCCATTTTTCCAGCCTGTTGAGATACTTTTGGATGGCAGCATGACCCTTGGTGAATCAGTCACTCCTCCCAGTTTTGTTATCATTGAAGTTGCTGAGGGTGTGTTCTACCCCAAAATCTAGACCATTAATGAAGATGCTAAACAGTACTGGATCCAATATTGGCCCCTTGGGTACACCTATAGCTACCAGACTCCAACTAGACTTTGTGTCACCAATCACTACCACCTGAACCTGGCGGTTCAGCCAGTTTTCAATACTTCTCACTGTTCAAATGGCCAATAATCCATCAGCCTTCTCTATGAAGATTTCCCAGGAAACAGTGACAGAAACCCTCCTAAAATTCAGGTAGACAATATTCACTGCTCTTCCCTTGTCTACCACACATCACTCATTTCTGTTCAAATTTCTTTTCACCTCAAAACCTTGGGTCCTAAAATACCAGGGCTGTGAAACTGGAGTGGGGGTATATGTTAAGTTAGTTATGAGGGCCACGTGGACTCTTTATGTCTATGTACCCATCTCCCTGAGGTTAGTAAGGCTCAAACTTAGACATAGGATTTAACCTCAAAGATCAAACTGGAAGATTAGTGTGTATGTATTTTAAGATATGACACATACCTTGATATGTAAGTTGACACTGTCAACTTATATACTTTTTTCAAGATTGAAATATAATGGGAATAAAAAGGAGGATGACAGACTACTTCTGTAGTATTCTGTTGCTAAATACTGCAGGAGAGAAGTCAGCCTTCTTAAACATTAGAAGATGCCAAAGTATGAGCAAGACAAAATATCACTTTAGTTATTATGATGCCATCTACTGGCTGTAATTACTTTCTTTGTACCATAAATAATTGTTTCCTTCTTAGAGTGCTTTTTAAGTATTTCATGCAATTTAAGTGCTTCTTATCTGAAGCTTAAAAGATAAAAATATGTGTAATTTACATCTCAAAAATACTTTGTTAACCAGATAGGTATGTGACAATACTGATGGTGTAGCTTCAGACCTTGTTCTAATTTGTGAGGAAAGAAGACCTGGTTTTCTTTAAAATGACTTCTACAAGTGCTAACTTTCATCGTGGGAAATTACAAGTCTTTGACTTTAAATGTGTGTCTAAATATCCCAAGGATCTGGAGAGAGCTTGGTTTGTGTGCTTTTTGTCTTGAATACCTACCAAAAGAGCAGTGAATGCTATTTGAAGATGAGGTTCAAAATGTGCAGTGTGCTCCTGGAATAAATATAGCGTATGGGATCTTCAGAGTTTTTGATGTCTTTCCAATGAGCCAAAAGGGAACAGTTCACCTCTTAGGAGAATCCACTTCAGTACTGTAGTAAGAGCCTTCTCCAGGGTGGGTGGCTAGCCTCTAGTGCTGGGCACTGCTTGTACTAGAGCAAAAGTGTGGATCAAGTGCTTCTGGGGTAAAGTTGCAGGTGTTTGTTCATTCTTTTTTATGCTTTTTCAAGTAGATTCACTCTGTGCAGGTCTGCAAATAGCTGTGGTCTAGCCTGAGTGGTGAGAGAGTAGCAATCCTGCCGAGTCACACATTTGTATTAAAATATTTGGAACTTTTAATGGAAGGGCAACCCTAATCCTGGCCTCTTCTGGCTACTTGATAAGTTATCTTCAATAATGTGACCTTACTCAAGTTTCCATTATTGTCCCCAATTACCCAGAAAACAGCCCATGCGCAGTGTATCTCTGCATTTCAGCAGAACTTGAACCTGGTGGTGTTAAGGTGACACACAGCTCCTGGCTCCTGAACAGCCTGGCTCTGACTGACACATGGGTATCTCTGGGGCACAGAACAAGGTGTGCCATTTGTTTAGTTAAACTTTCTCAAGTATTTTAATGGCCTGGGGCAGCAGTGTCTAATGGCTTGATGTGTTTAGTTGTGATGCTATTTATACGTGTTTCTGGCCAGCCTCCCGCACTCCCCTATACCATGAACCATACATATCCACCTGCTAAAAAGGCTGTCATTATGAGGAAGAAACCTTGTAAAGAGACCTTTTTCTTTCTTTCTTCTTTTTCTTTTTGCATTTGGGAGCAGGGTTGAAAAACTGATTGAGACTTCTTTGAGGCAATGTGCTGCCAGGAGCTCCTTGGAGCCTTGTTAGCTTGCATGCTCATTAGATTAAGAGAAGGTGGAAACTATTCCCTGTTGCTTAACGATTCATCTGTCCTTCACTTCTTCTCCTTGTGTGCTCCTGACATATGTGGTTTCCTATAAGCTAAATGCTTTGTGGGAGCTCCTTGTGTAAACTGGCAGCCTTTTGCTGTCTGGATTAAAGTGATAGGAACCACAGAATTGTTGTACTGTTTCCCCATCCCTCTGCGCAAACATGTTGAAGGGGAGAACTGCAAAGAAATTACTGTGAGAGACTGTTGATTTTTAGTCTTGACAGTCATACACCACAATGATTTCTGTGTTTTGATTATGACAATGGAAATTACTATTCTTAGTCTGAAAAAAACATGTCAACATCTGAAAACACACCTATAGGAATATACACTTTGATTTATATGTCATGACTGGTGTAAGGTTCGGCCATTGGATACTGACAGTGCTTGGTAGCTAAGAGCTACTGTGGCTTTCTTTTCTGGCTTGCTGAAATGACCTTGCTTTCACAGTAAGTCACTAAGTTAAATTTCTTTTGAATACTACTTTTTGCACAGGGAAGAAGGCACATGAGCTCTATTTCTAACCTATCTCTAGAACACTAATTACTGCTGTGGAATGCATACACCCAGAAGGAGGGCTAACTTTTCAGTCTGTAAAGACAGCAGTGGGATAAAACTGAGCAAAGTAAACTCTAGTATAAGGAATCCCTCCTAAAGGCAATTCAGGAGAACTTGATGTGGTGACTGAACTTGTTTGAAATATCTAAAATTATGTGGATGCATTTAAATAACAGTAGGTTAAATTGATCTGGGTTTTAACTTTAGTTTTGGGGGGGTGTTTTGTTTGTTTGTTTTCTTGCAGAGGGTGGGGCAGGTGGAGGATTCAGCAAAAGCCAAACTTCCTGTATCTTTAATTTGTAATGATTGATTTCTCTCAGTATCAAATATTACCAAATGAAGTTGATATTGCTATCCTGATCAGGGGTGGGGTGATACTTTCTTTGCTAAGTTTTGTTTAGATAACACTTGACACACCTTTCTAACGTGTGTGTATTTGTGTACATGTAATATACATACAATGTCAACTTTTTCTTTCAATATTTAGGGCTTCAGAAAAATTTGTTTAGATCTGTATAAAGAATATGAAGACAGATACTTTGGCACAGAGGTCTTCAGTGAAATTGATCTCTGTGCCATGCGTAAGAAGAAGCAGGAATCTGGTTACTACTATTGTGAATGTTCAATTAATGTGAGCTGCAGTGGTACAGAACAGAGTAAAGAACAAGAAAGGCAGACAGAAGATGTGGGAGAAATGCCTAGTGAAGACCTTCCAAATAGTGTAGTAAAGGCTGAAATAGGAGCAACTGCTGCAAGCTGTAAGCTTGCCTCAACAGTAGTAACTGATGATAAACTATCTGAAAATATTGCTGAGGCCTCAATTGCAATTAAAGAAAAAGAAATCAATGAGGCAAAGGGAGAGCCTGAAGCTACAGATGGGACTCTTCTTACAGCTGGGGAGATCTGCTCAAAGTCAGTACTTGGTCTGTTGCCAGCAAGTTCAGATGTGTTGAAAAGCATGGAAATGGAACAAGAAAAAGCTAAGATAACAGATGGTAGCTTGTATAAAACTGAAGCAGTGGAATATGTACCTGATCAGCCAACAAGTTTGGGATAAAGCTGTTGCAGTCGTTGGTGAACTGAACCCACGCTTGGTGACAGTGGAGAAGGCAGCTAACCACAGTGGAGCTGAGCTGCACTGGGCTGAGGTCACAGGTCAATCCATTTTTGCCAGAAAACAGTCTTTTTAGAAGACTAGCATAACAGAGGTCAAAATCTGAGGAAAATATCAGTGAATATTGTAATGGAGAAATGTCTAGCTCTAAACCTACTCCCCAAGTGGATGTGAGCATATGTACCATAAAGACAAGTGTGCCCTGGTTTATGGGTTCAGACCCTTCAGTAGTCGTGGGTTGATAACAAAGTTGTTGCTAAACACCTCTGGTGCCCAAATGAACACTGCTTCCTTGGCTGAATTTCTATTTACACTACTTCACCCCTCGCCCTGAGCCTGCAGCCTCAACTTTGCTCCTTCATTTGCCTGCTTCTTCCTCTCTGAGTACTGCCTAAAGATGCCTTTTCTTGCCTAATACCTACAGTTGCTCTGACTTGCGACTCCAAACCACGATTACAACACCATCCTTCACCGCGTGTCGAGAACTGGTAAATGTGTTCTGTCAAGTACACGCTTTCCTTTGACCTAGTAGCTACTTTAAAGAGAAAATTATTTCACCTGACTTATGGAAATAGTATTTTTGGAAGAAAATAAGGTATAACACTGAATACTTATCTTTTTGGATTTTATTCCTCTCCTTTTCTCAATATCTAATGATTTGTTTTCGTGAAATGCCATGAGGAGGACACAAGGGAGTAAAGTGTTTTTCTAAACTGAAGTTTGGCCAGACTGACGTTTCCTGGCTTTGCTCTTTGGCTGAGGCCCGAGTTGAGCTGTGCCTCCCGCGGCCCCGCTTCCCTCCCCGCACGGAGATATGTTCCGACGGAGACTCGCGGCAGCGACACCAGTAGATGGCACCGCTGGAGAGCCCAGCTGCGGCAGGAAGGGACTGGCGCCTCTGCCCCGCGCTCGCAGCAGCCTCGGGCATCCTCAGAGCGGGTGGAAGGGAGTCAGCCAGGCGCTCGAAAAATGTCTTTCTTCCCTTTTCTGCTCTAATTGCACATTGAAAAGGGATGTTTAGTATTGTAAAAGCTCTCTTTTTTTTTTTTTCCTTTTCTGGAAGAAAATGCGTGCATTTCAGAAAAAGTGTGTGATCAAGAAGCAGCTCTCCCTCCACACGCACAAAAAAACCAGTAGTAGCATTAAGCATACAGCGTTTTGCTTTCCTACAAGGTGTGTAAGAATACACCTGTAGACAGAACAGCTAGGATGCACTCTGTTAAATTAATATCAGGCTGCTTTGAAACTTGTTACCGGACTTCGGGGAAAAAAAAAAAAAAGAACAAAGCACAGTATTTGTGCCCTTTTCACGGGGAGAGGGGAGGGGGGGGGGACACAACCTTCCCCAGCCAGCCACTGTGCAGGAGGAAAGGGAAGGCTCTGCATTTAATGAACCTGCTTTGTACTCCCACTGGGGTCTGTCTTAGATCCCTTGTGCTGCAGAGTTTGGCAGAGCATTTATTTTTGTGTCCCTCCACTGAAGGCTGTGGACTTTCAAAAGGCTGTCCCCAAATGGTCTTCTAAATGCAAATTCCAGGGTAGCTATTCCCAGCTTCTCTAGGGTCTTCGAAATGCAGCTACATTGTTCAGTTAGAGGAAGACTTCAAGGTTAATTTGGGGGAGTAGTTAAGAGTGAGACCTCATAGACTATCTTTGTATTAGTGCATTCTGGATGATTTTTTTCACAAAACTTTGCTTTAAATATACACTGAGGAAACAGTGTTTCTTAATTTTTTTCTTTTTATATTTTAATTCAGAAAAAGAGTAGCAGTGTCATTCATCATAGGAGCTGAAGTGGATTCAATGGCCTAGGACCAAACACACTTTACAACATGCTGTATTTCTTCTCACTGAAAATGTTAATTATTTTTTTATAGACAGATGGCACTGGAGTGTAGCAAATGCATGGGGAACCTGAGCTCATAAACATTTGAGGTTTTAATGTGTACAGGTTCCAATTAAGTTTAATTCTGTTTTGGGGTTATTGTTATGATATAGAGTAATTAATTTCACTTATCTTGGGGACATAGTATACTTATTGTGGTACATTAAGTTAAAATAAGTACTTATGTTGCATTATTGTGATTAATCTTGACAATTAAGAATAGCACTTAAAACCAAATATCTACCAAATTCACCTCTTTAGTCTCTAATGATAAGTCAAAATAAGCTTTCATGATGCTCTTCAAATAATAACAGTGTGTTTTCAGCTTTGTGATGGAGAATATAAAATAAGTCTTATACAGGTCTTAGATTTTGTTGGTGCTCTGCTTTAGTGAAGGGGATCCATGTTTTTGTTCCCTGGTATTTTTTTATTCAAATTAATTGTAATATATTTGATTATTAGACACTTATGATGTGAGGCAGGTGGGAGACAGTATCTGAAATGAATATGTCCTTATAGTACTGGAGCAGATTAATTGTCCTTCTTTATGACGACTGCAGGGAAATTACATGGTGAAATTTAGGTCTAGAAGGGAGTTTGATTCACTCTTTATGATGCCTGCATTCACTGTTCTTTTTCTCTGATTTTTTTTTCTCTTTGTGGTCTCTAACTTGCTTATTATTTTTGCTTTAAGTATTTTTCTTTATAAGCACTAGTAGTTTATGTAGAAGATAACTCAATTAGAAGAAATCAGGAAATTGCGTTTTAGTTGAGTATAACTTGAGTTATGGCACAAGACTGGGATTGGAGAGAATTTGCAATAAATATTACCCACTAAATGTGATTTTTTTTCTCTTTGGAAAAGTACTAAATGATGAATTGCACTGCAATGATGAGCATTACCCTAACAAGCTGAGATGAGGCTTTGACAACAGCATCTCCCTGTGACTTGACTGGTTGTAATCAGATATTTCCTCAACTAGCTATTTTAATAAACAGGATGCCAAAGCCAGAGGAAGAACTGTTCTGTAACTATCTCATTCTAAATACTGTTCCTCGTTGCTCTTAAGCACTAAACATCAGATGGGGCAGGGTTTTTTCTACATATTATGTATTTTGCAGGTTAGATTCAACTGAGCAAGAGCTTTATAACTGTGTGCTGAAATAAATAAAGATTATATTGGTTAGTCCAGCTGCCTTTCCCTTCCTATAGTCTTGTACTTTGTGCATATGCAGACGAAAGCAGAGACACCTCCTTTTTTACCTATACTTCATGTCAGAAAGATGCCAGCCTGTTCTGTTGGCACAATAGAGCCAGCAGAAAGGGGGTAGCTTCACACTGGAGCCCTATGATCATTCTGCTTCAGATATATCAAATGCCTGATCCTTAAATTAGGAGCAAGATACTTTAGGGATGAGTGCCAAGTTGACCTTCTTGAAGCATCTTATTTTCATGTGTGTATTCTGCTGTAGTTGGCCATAGCTTCTATAGTATGGTGTCTTATTTACTAAGGCAGAAGGCCTGCAGTGTCTCTTTGCATGCAGGTACAAGGAAATAATCCCTCAATTTGAAACATTTACCAAAACTTGCTGCTGTTCCTTTTAATATCTGATGGGGGGGGAAGGGGGAGGGGGGGGGAATCCTCTACTTGGCAAGAAACTTGAGGCAGTTTTTTGTACAGACCTATGCTCTTGTATTGTCACCCTGACCCCCAGCTGAAAAGCTGCAGTCACTTTTCCAGGAGAGAGGTTTGCTTATGGCAGTCTGGAATGATGATAGGATGGATTAGACAAAAAATTATGGATATTTTTTTTCTCTGTTAGGAAATCTTTCATTTCTTTTTTTATCACATTGTCTTGAAACTTAAAGCAGCTGCAGGAATGCAAGACAAGTTTGACAAATAGAAAAAATGTCTTTAAAGTTCAGTAAATATTCTTATTGTGGAAGTGGCTACTCAGAGTTAAAACCAGGACATATCTCAGGGCCCATAAATCCTAAGCAACTTAGTGTGATTGTATTGTACAGTTTCCTTCACAAAAGTGACTTCTAGATGGGCTTAAATCCAGGCACTGTGTAGGTTTAACACCTCTGAAGCTGGCGTCTGACCACGCATTTGGTTTACTGACCTGTGCAGCAGAAACATGAAGCAAGTCTCATATGGAGAGTCCTGTAAAGCCTATATATTAAATCAGAGCATAAATTTCAAGTTCATGAGAGAGAAATAAATTACTTCATTAAAAAAAAAAATTAGGTGTTTAATGTCTACCCCGGGCCTTTTCTTTTCCACTATGTAGACTGGTTTTTAATTTTAAAATTGGGAAACTGATTTTTTAAGATCAGCTGAAAAGATTGACAACTGCTTTCAGAAACATCATTTAAAATTATTTTTATTCAAGTTGCAAGATGTGGTATGCCAGTGCTTGGATCAGAAGTGGAACAACAACTCTTAAACTGGACATGCCACTTAAGTAATTCTGTCTTCACAAAGGAAAAAAAACAAAACACAACAAACCAAAAACCAAACAGCAAATTGCTGGTGGTTGTTTGATAGCCTTTGAACCTTCAGTTTCTTAATGTAAAGATATGAGCACCTGTATATGATAGTTTATATTCTTCTTTGCTGGGAATCCAGCATTTATGATCTGCTGTTAGGTGCCTGGTTCAGCTTTTATGCAGTGGAATAAGAAAAAAGTAATGTTGAATAAGCATTAAACAGTGACACATTTGTCAAGTAAATGTGTCAGGGAGAGGAGATTGCACTAAGTTTCTAATACACTTGTAAAGTTTATGGGAAGTTGGACTTGCCTCTTTCTGAACCAAAGAAGTTGCTGAGCTCTGAAACAAAAGTCACAGAATCAACTAGGTTGGAAAAGACTTCTGAGATCATAGAGTCCAGCCTATGGACTGGGTTTCTGTTGTCAGTTTTGGCAGTTGGGGTGCTACAGGGGTGGCTTCTGGGAGGAGCTTTCCCTGTATGCGGTGGAGCCAGTGCCAGGCACCTCCAGGATGGGCTTTCTGCTGCTGTCCAAGGCCAAGCCAAGTAGGAATGATAGTAACCCCTCTGTGATAATGCATTAAGGCAGGGAAAGAAAGTTACTGAGCTCATGAAAACTGCAGCAAGGGAAGAGCAGAGTGAGAACATGTGAACACTGTAGACACCAAAGTCAGTGCAGAAGGAGTGGGAGGAGTTGTCCTGGCAACAGAGCTGAGGTTCCTCTGCAGCCCATGGAGCAGCCCATGGTTTAGCAGCTGTGTCCCTGTTGCCCATAGAGGACCATCAGGGTCCAGAGATCCACCTGCCGCCTGTGGAGGAGCCCATGCCAGAGTGGTTGGGTACCCAAAGGAGGCTGTGACCCTGTGGGGGACTCATGTTCTAGCACGGTCCTGGCAGGGACCTTCTGACCCATGGAGAGAGGCAGCCATGCTGGAGCAGGCTTTCCCTGGTAGGACTTGTGGTCCTGTGGGGGACCCATGCTGGAGCAGATTGATCGGGAAGGACTGCACCCTGGGGAGAAATGACCCACAGGACAGCAGTTTCGTGAACAATTATTGCCAGTGGGATAGACTTAAGGCAGAGGGGTTTGTGCAGGACTGTCTCCTATGGGAGGGACCCTATGGGAAGCCAGGGGTAGGACTCCTCTCCCTGATAGCAGCAGAAACAACAACTGACTGTAACCCCCCCATTCCCCATCTCCCTGCACTGCTTAGAGGGGAAGAGGTAGAACTTGAAAGGAATGAGGGATGGGGGAGAAGGTGTTTTGAAGATAGTTTTATTTCTCATTTTCTTGTCTGATCCTGTCAGTAATAAATTTAATTAATATCCCTACTTTGAGTCTGTTTTGCCTGTGATGGTGATCAGTAGGCAACTCATGAATCCTTCATTGTATTTTCTCTCTGTCCAATTGCAGAGAGGAGGAAGAGAGCAGCTTTAGTAGGTACCTGGCATCCAGCCAGGGTCAACACATTACACACCCCCTTGTCAACTAAACCATAGCATTAAAGGCCACATCCAATCTTTTCTTAAACACTTTATAAAAGTTAAAGATCTTTTGAGGGTGCTTTGTTGGTTTGTTTTTGTTTTTGGTGTTTTATTCAATAAATGCTATTTAGGTAGAGGGCTAAGCTTAGGATGCTCTGTGGTTCCTAAGTATTTTTCAGAATTAAATTGATTTGAGGTTAAATCCTGCTCAGATTCCAGCTGAAATAGTATGATTGATGACACCAAGGTCTTAGCTGAGGCTACTGAGCTCAAAACAGAACCCCAACTTCCAGCATGTTTAAGACTGTTATTGATAATTGCCTGGAATTCTGTTTAATGAAATGAATTTCTTTGAGAAATGTAGAGATTCTTTGGCACAATCAGATATTTTTTAATGCTTTGGCTTCAAATAGAGTAGCTTGATCTGAGAGTGCTTCCCAGAATAATTAGTTCTTCTATATGTGTAAAATCTACGGATTTGATTCTCCAGTCTTATCCCAGGGGGTGCTATCTCCTTGTATTTGGTGACCTGTGGGAAATGCAGTCTGAGCCGGGACTTTGGCCAGAAAAGGAGGAGGATGAGGGCGCTCCAGGAGACTCTGCAGCTCTGATGGCAACAAGGTTTTCTTCTCTCAGCTTTAACATTGTGGAAAAGACATTTTCAGTCTTGACTGACTTCACTTAAACCCCCTAAACAGCTTCTGAGGCTGATATTGAAATTACCCTATCTACTAATTTCACACAAAAAGTGCCCTGAAATTATTATTTGCAGAAATAATCAAGTTATCTTTAAACAAATAAAACATAATTGAAATAAAATTATATTGAAGCAGTATCATTTCAGCCTGAATAACCGAAACACTTTAGGTACTATTATGAAACCCTTCACAAAGTAGATGTGAGTTATAAATACATTTATTTATTTTTCAGGTTTGGGAATATTATCAGTCAAAGCCCAATCAAATCTCAAGCTTGTCTTAAAATTATAATTTTAGATGTGTTTCATGGCATTTTAAGTTTTGCTGGCACAAGAAAAAATTTAAATGCATAAGAAGTAATGTAAATGTACATCACAGTGCCAGGATCTTAAGCTTTAACAAAAAAGTGTTCATCTTATAAGAGATGGACACCCTCGTGGCAGTATGGGTTTTATTTTTCTATTTTCCTCTCCATGTCTTAATATTCACTGAGAGCATTATGTGCACACCATATGTCTTGACTTGCCCTATTCACCACCCCACTCCTGTGCTGCCATGCATCTTGATGGCTGCAGGACTTGCAGCAACATCATACTGGTTTTTAAGAGCAGAAAAGAGGAGCTATTGCTTGACTGACCAATACTTTTGTATATAGAAACCAGGTGGTAGTGCAAGTGAAGTTGGTGTTTAAAATTAGGTCTCCCTAACCCCTTTCTAGCCAGGAGAAACACACAGTTAAATTTGCTTCTAAAAATTAAAGTGCATTTCCTTTTCTCTTTATCAGGAACATGCCTTTGAGGAATCTGCAAAGTTGATTCATTGCCCCATTACTAGACCTTCCCTAGAGAATTCTTTTCCCACAGCTATTTATTTTCTATGCTAATCTTAGTTTATTTGTCACCCAAACCAATTATCAAGTTTGGCACGGAATTCTACACTTCCACCTCTTCCACAGTGTTTCTGACTGCCTTTCCCAGCTGGAACCTTTTGCTCAGCCTGCTGCTTCAGGGCAGGATGTCCAACATCACCTCTTTGTACTAAGTAAAGGTTCTGGGCTAGTTTGCTTTGGCAGCTTGTTAGTCTGCTGCTTGTATGGCCATTTTGTTCTGGTTTGCAAAGTCCCTGTTGCAATGGCAGCATGGAGCTATTTCTACTCAGAATAACTGAGCAAGTGCACCATTGACTTACTGTAAAGGGAAAGTGGGGCCAGAACAAAATGGGATTGCAGCAAATGTACTGGTAAGCATACATCAGGGGCTTGCACTTAAACAAGTAGCATCCACAAAGGAAGGTGTAAGATCGAAAGGGCACAAGTTCTCCCTGTAGTCTTCAGTTTACTAAGATGAGGCAAAGAAGCAGCAGCAAATTGCAGGATTTGGTGTCAGGGGCTGTCCTGTCTTAGGCTGGCTCCAACCTTGGACATGCAAACCTATCAGACAGTACTGATGTGCGTAACGGGTGTGGGGAATGAGGAGGTAGTGGAGGTGGGGGAAGTGTTTTACAAGAGCATGTAATGACAGAGCAAAGGGGAATGGCTTTAAAGTGAAATATGGCAGGTTTAGATCAGCCATTAGGAAGAAATGCTTTACTGTGAGATGGTGCAACACTGGAACAGGTTGCCCAGAGAAGTTGTTGATGTCCCACCCCTGGAAGTGTTCTATGCCATGATGGATAGGGCTCTGAGCAACCTGGTCTAGAAGGCGGCGACCCTGCCTGTGGCTGAGGGATTGAAACCAGATGATCTTGAAGGTCCCTTCCTTACACTATTTAACCCTTTAACTCAAACCATTCTATGAAATGCTTTTTCCATGCTCCTTTTCCTGAGGGTGCTGGGCTCCTCTGCAGGAGGCATGATGAGGACTCTGCTGCCACCAGTGTCCCTGTTCCTCACTTACTGAAGGATAGTCTCCATGCTGTGATTTTAGACAATGATCCAGCAGTCTCTGGAGGGGTACCAGCCACAGTGGTGGGTCCTTAAAGCAGCAACTTAGCACTAAAGACATCCTGCCATGGGAATCGCCTTTGCCTTAAGTTGTGCCCTTTCCCATGTGCCCAACTTATGATGTGGTACTGGTGGGGAGACCTCCTTCTTCTGAAGTGCTGCTGCACCTGGGCTGCAGGTGGGCTTCTTAGCATTGCCTTCAGCTGCCACAGCTCTGATTACTATGACTATACCTTTAAATCACTGCTGCAATGAGATCAGCTTCTTCCTCATTGCTATCTCCATCTATGACACCTGTTTTACTCTAAGTACATACGTTACTCCATGTTGCACCAGAATTTCAATTTTTAGCATTTGGCTTAGTTCTTTGGGCTATGTAGAAGTAATATCTCTTCAATGTGCATAGCCAGGATGATTTATTTATGTTGTGTTGCTGCAGTATGCAGATTCAAGCCCGTGTAACAATTGCTTTCACTCTCTACCACAACAGAATTATTCAATTAAACAAAAGCTGATTAAGTTGTAGCCCTTGACAGAGGAGAAACAGAGCAATTCTCAAGACTCTTCTTGATAGAATGAGTCCTGCTAGTGCTTCTATATTTTAAGATGATAAAAACAGTGCATTAATCGCTATGTTAGAGTCATGAAAACTACACTCCCTGTGTTGATCAAACACAGATTTTTCAAGAGAAAGCTGCATACTGGATATTGCTTCCACTTACTATGAGTAATGCAAATAATCTATCATCTCATGTGGTAGAAATGGAAGCAAAAAGGATTTGGCAATCCAGCATTATAGTATGGAACATTTATCAGCATGTCTTTGAAATGGATGTATTACCCAGGCCACTTGAAGCTTCTGCTTATAAAAAACTTCTCCATCCCCCACATTTCTATGGGTATTCTGGTCTTGTGTTAAAGAAGAAATGTTTTAGGAACATCTAAAGATATGTAAGGAGTAATCTTTATTTCCCCTGCATCTTTTGAGTACTCCAACTGCTCAGAGAAATTCACAACTCATTTTAAAATAATTTGAATAACTTATGCTTTAATTTCCTAATGTTTGGCCATCTTGAATCTACCAAAGCATCTCTGAATGGCTGAACACTGATGGGACAGATTTCATGTCTTACAAGAAACTGAATTTTAAAATGGCAATTCTAAGAAAAGTATCTGTTGTTGATTCATATCTGATTCTTGTCTCCCATGATTTCTCTAGGCTGGAATTAAACAAAATATTTGAGTTCACTTTATCAGTTTTCCTGAAACACATAATTCTATTATTTTTATGGCAGCAGTGTTATCTGAGCATATCTGCCTAAATTGCCAGTGAGATTTATCTACAGCTGTAAACTAATCCAAGATATTCTACACAACATTTCATGTAGTACTTAGTTGCTGGCTGGGGTTCAACCATGACAGATATATACCTAATAAAGTTTGCCAGAAAACATTGCTGTTGAGGAATGTTTACTGTATGAGAATTCAACCTGTTGGTGAATCATTAGTGAGCACAAAATGGTTTTTTGAGTAGAGGACTGGACCAGCTTGCCAGTGAAATGCAGAAAACTATTAGAGAGGCAGTGATGAGTGAAGACAGAGCCAGCTATAGGTGGAAGCAGCGAAGTGCTACTGACTGCTGCTGGTGCAACTGCAACATTTTGTGGTTCCTCCTTTTGTTCACAATGGACAACCCAAAACTGCAAGGAAAAGTCCAACAGAAACTCAGTGACTTGTTGCTTCACTTTCCATCTTCATTAGTGTCTTCTTGGTGACATCAGTGATGATGCAACCGGCACTCTTATTAGCTTCTTTTGTTCTTTGGATAACTCCCAAGGCTCATTAGGCACTGTACTAGCAACTGACAAACAAGCTGGTAATGGCTAAAAGCTGCTGACCTTCCATAGCTTATCATGTGACTCTCCTCTTTTCCCAGATTAACAGTGACAAATGGTAACCAAATGGTTACCAAGTCACAAGACTGTTGCAGCACCAGGAGCTCACTGATCAAAGAACTATGCCACAGCTGCTATTTAGGTTTTCCCCTTTGTGTGAGAAAGGAGAGGTAGCATATCTTTGCAAAAGAATGTTGCTAGGAAGATATCCTTGCCTTTCCTTTGCATTTAGACCCAAACAGTACTCTAAAGCGTGCAACCGCTTCATTAAGAGGCACCAACCCTAGTCTAATGGTTTAAAAGAAACAACTTCCTTCCATAGCTTGCTTATGGTGAGAGATGGTGAGAGATGCAGCTTCAGCACCCATCCTTATTTCAGTTCTGCTGCTCCAGACGCTGTACACATTGCAAAGACAAACACAAGGGCAAGAACTGTTCTGTTTGCATTTTCAAGCCACAAGGCAGCTTGTAGTGTTAATTATGTTAGCAGTGCCAGAAGACATTTTAAGTTTCCAAACCCCAAAGAGTTGCTACTATCATCACCTTATGCTGTGTTACCAGTGAAGTAATAAGCAGTGTCAGACTTTACCTATTCTAAGTTCCTCATTTGAAACAGAATATCATCAGCTGCCTAGTGTCACTTGTGTCCTTAAATATTCTGCTGGAAAATCTTGCTAAGTTATTTCATGTAATATTGTGATGATGAGTCTGAAAGACAGTGAAATAGATTAGCACTTCAGTGCCTCCAGTGCAAAAGCATGGATTTCATGTTGGAGGACAAGTGTTCAAGGCTCAGCTCCACAGCAGGCTACTTGCATGGTTTGGAAACATCACCTAGAGGCATGATACCAGATGCTGTCATCATTGCATACTGACACCTATACCCTTCTCCCTTTTAAAAAATAAAAATCTGGTCTTTGCACATTTTTTCTGTGGCTCTCTGTGTCTTGTTTTTACAGAGGAAGACAGTCACGCTTTGTACCCAGCCATGTTAGAGAGAAGAACATTAATGACTGTGAGGTCATCTGATGCTAATTTAATAGGGACTCCATAAGCATTTTAAATAATAGTTTCTATTAGACTCTGAAATCAAACTGCATTTCTGTAAAATGAGTTTTGATTGTAAAGTCAGTGAAGTAGAAACATGCTACAACCCCCAGAGAGACCTAAAGTACATTCCAGGAATGAGGGAGGAAGGCTAGTTAGTGTATGGTGTTGAAAAAGTATCCTATTAGCTCATTGGGGATTTATCCTTATGGAGCTGACTCTGGTGACTCTTAGGTGTCTTTGCAGGAAGTTTTTTTGAGACCCTGCCACAGATTTCTGTGCTGCTCCGAGGTGTGAAGGGAGCTGCACTGCAAGCTGTACCAAGCCATTTCTGTTTGCAGCCTTTAGCAGCTCCAACTGTTGCCAGAACTGATGGTTATGTTCTGAAGTCCTGCTCCTTTAGAAATGGCTGACTTAGCTTTTGGCAATAAAGTGGGAACTGTATGGAATGGTCTCAGACTGCTTTCTGGCAGGTCACAGATGTTCATGCCAAGTCTTATGAGTGATGAACAAAATGTAATCTGAGGTTGTGTGATCATACTACATCATATTATCTTATACAGTGGCGAATATTGCAATGTGTTATCTTTTATAGATAACAGAAAATAAAAATAAAAACCCCAACAAAATGAACCATGATTCATCTCAATACATTTACATATTTCAGTAAATATTGTGATCATTCTTCCATTGTTTGGCAATAACTATACTCTGATTTTGTGGATTATGTTTTCTTCAAAGCTGAAGTTCATTTAAACTTTTATGAAAACAATATATTAATCACTTGGATGCTGAATATTCACTTTTTACTTGCACTTTTTTTTCTTTAGCTGTAAAGCTTAGCATGGAACAAGGTGCTTCTCTAAAGACAAACAATTTCTTCCTGTTTCTATGTTCTAGTATGAGAGTATCAGCTACATATCCTCACTAGAACCAAACCTGTCCTGGGGAGAAAGGAAAAAAGTAATACTCAAAAGTCTTTGACTGAAACTTCTTTGTGCAGAGAAAGGTGAAGAAAACCTCACAGACCGCGTTTTTAATAGTGATTTCTGACATTTGTTTAGTTTGAGTCTCTTTTCATACTTTCACCAAACAAGTTTCTTCTCATTGCAATGTATTTTTAAAAGAATAACAAAGGATTAAAATAAAAAAAAACTTCTAAAGTATTACTGTGGCTTGTTTGTTTCTGTCTAATTAAAATGTAGATAAAAGACTAAGCAGTGAATAAGTACAAGCCATGCTCCTTCAGTTCCTCAATTATCCTGTGATCCACTCAGATCCCTTCTGGTAGCCTAGTTCCCTCATCCAAACTGCAATGCCATTTCACCTGATGCTGCATGTGTCTGTCAGACCTCCAGGATCTCCCTCTATCTCCATGTTTACAGTGTAAGCTAAATGGCAGAAGGTAATTTTTAGTGTGCTCACTTAGACTTTTTGGTTTTGAGCTTTTAGAAGCAGTAAATAGAAAGTCTGGCCTCTAAAATGAAATAATAACAGTATACTCTTCCATGGAAGACTTTTTTCCTGTGGCTGTGATACCTTGTTTACTTTCTCAGATTGTGCCTGCACATGCTGTGCATCTCGTTCGCTGTTTGTAGGCCCAAACAGAAAAACAGTAATTAAGTGACCTGGCTAAAGCATTATGTTATTGCTACTGACAGTCTTGGAGAGGTGATAGAAAAGGTTCTTTTCTAGAAGAGAAAAATGCCCCCCAAAATCTATACTTTTATTGACTATTAAGATTTTACTAGTCAACTGTCACCGAGCACTTCTAGTTTGTGTGGGTTTTTTGTAGAAAGAAAAACCATTAAGCATTATTAAAGGTATTCCTCCTACTGAAATCAAGTAAGATTTATCATTCTGCCACATCTAATGCTTTTAATAAAAATTGGTGTTTAATTGAGATCATATTGCTACTTCTCTGTCAACTGTTTTGGCTGTTATGAAAATCTCCAGTCCATAGTATCTCTGTTTCAGATTGCAGAGGTAAAACTGTGTTAACAGTTACCCAATTCAATGTTTTTGTACGGGCACTGTTGCTCTCTGTTGGACAGCACAAGTCTTTGAAAAGGCTGTTAAAATGTCCCTAAACAATACAGGGTAATAAATCTGGTTTAGTAGATCAGCTGATAAGTAAACAGTTGTAGAGTTTGGTAAATCAGTCCAGCCAAGCAAGCCTGGATAATGCAAGGATTTTAAATATTTTGCTAGCCAGTGAAAACTGAGCCAGAACTAGGTTACAGGACAATCTCGTCAGCAGCTTCTCCAGAGTTCTGAGGATTTTGTAACAAACAGCAGCACGACTGAAGTACAATTAAGGCATTTGCCTGTCATCACACTGTTCCAAAGAGCATCTATACTCATAATGAACAGACATGGCTTTCTACCTAGTGATGGGAGTATTCTGAAGATTCAGGCAGAAATTACATTTCCTTTAAAAATTTTATATAAATATTATAGCACTTCTATGCTAAAAAAAAGGAAACCAAAATACACATTTCTAAACTAAAATATGATTTTTCCACAGCAAAAGTTTATGGCTAGGTATTCCAGCTGAAAATACCTTCAGGGATATCACTTTTTAAATACAGGGACTAGTGATTCCTTCTTAATAAACATTAATACATTTTAAAAAATTAATTTAAATTAATACATTTCTTCTTAATAAACAAGTGTGTCAGCCCATCTATTTCTGCAACAAGAAGGCAGGTGGATACTGGTAAGCAGAGGCAGCTTCTCGGCTGTTGACAAGGACTGTGCAGGAAGCACTGGGTGGCAGAAAACTGGAGATGAAGGTTAAAAGGAACAGACTGGATTAGAGGAAAATGCATTAAGTATATGACAGGATATACAAACGATGGGTAAGAGGCAGCCTTACAGTCCAGAGAAGCAGTTAGAGCCAGCACAGAGAGACCAAAAAACAGTCAAAGTACAAACCGCAGCACCTACATCACCTGTGGGTATCACCAGGAAAGGCTCCAGCTCTTTACTAGCTGTTTTGTTTCTCTCCAAGCTAATGGCACTAACAGCAGTCACAGCTGGTGCACAGGCATTGAATCTCTGTCATTTTCCAACATTGGAGTGTTAGACATGTTGCCCATGTTGAATTTTAAACAAAAATTTCTGACTACAACTCCATCCCTGCATAAATTGCTCACCAAATAGTTTTAATTAATAAATTTGAAAAAATAAAGACTTGCAAAGACAAAGAGGTAGCTTTTTCTGCTTATAAATCACTTCTAGCTACTGTTATTAAAAAAATCCAGCTCAACTGATGAAAGTTGATGTTTCACATCTTTTTTGGCAAAGCAGGAGTGAGCTATAATTTTACTTACTAAACCTGAACTCTGTTATAATTTTGTCATTCAGAAAGCTTTGCAGTAAATTAATCACTAGAATAAGTACTGGTCTTTTTGTTTCAAACCAATCTAAGGAGTAACCAGAGGCTTTATAAAGTTCCTTTTTTTTTTTTTCTGAGCACACTGTATATTTGGATGACCAAAGAAACATTTACAAAGAATATGTTTAAAAGCATATTTTACCCTCTTTCAGAATAAAACAAACCCCTGCCACATCTTCACAAGGACTCCATGCCCCAGTAAGTCTCACACATCTCACCTTTTTCCTTGCAACTCCATGGAAGGTTTTAGTGTGGAAAATAACTAACAGGATGTCTTCAGCTCTGTCAATAACTAGCATCTCCATCAGCACTAGGTAATGCTGCTAAGATACATCTCATAAATCTTTCTGGAAATCACATGAGATGCAGCACATGCCCATGGAGGACTGAAAGGAAAGCTCCGTGCAAATGTCTGCGCCAGCTAAGCCACCTTCTCATCACTTCCTGCAGTGCCTAATCCAGCCCATGCCAATCCAGGCAGTTTTACAACAGATTTTTGCCAGCTGTGTGCTAGCAGTTTGATAGCAAAAAATCCCACAGTGATGTTCATATTATCAGTGCACTGATTACCACTGACAGAAGGAAAGATATTGACACCTGGATGTCTCTCTTGCTCGAGAAAACAAGTACAGGCACTTTATGCCTCTCCAGGTTCAAGATTCTGACATGGCAAATTATTCTTTTTATTTTCTTCTTTTCTCTTAAATCAGCCTTATTTATTACAAAATTTTGTGGGATTACTAAAGTCAATTGTATTTAGAGGTAGTTTATTCAATGTCACAAGGTACTGTAATGCAAGTAAAAATGTAACTAAGTATTTTAAAACATGAAACCACAAGAAAAAAATTGCAACCAAAATACTTCTGTCTGCTTACACATTGTGTTTGTTTAATGTGGATTTCTCTTCCCATAGTAGAGAAATGCCACATTCATATTTAAAATCTGAAGTATTGACACAATCTTCTGAATGCATAAAGCTGTTTTGGCAAAACACGAGTGCCTGGATGCTGCAGTTATGAAAATGAAACAGCTCATCAATTTACCCAAAATCTGCCTACAGACAAAGCATTCTTCAGGAAACCTGATGCTTTTCTCATTCAGGAAGAAATCCTCACCATATGAACTCAGTAAAAAACCTCTGCTGACTTCAATGTGACCAACTGGTAAGAGACTGACCGGGCTATCATTATGCTTCAAAACTAAGATTATGCACATATATTCACAATTAGGAACCATAACAGCAGAAACACTTGATGAAACAGTTATAAAGGAAGTGAAAAATCGAGAAAGAAGATCCTGTAGTTCAAGATTAATCTGTTACTCACAAAACTCCCTAATCTGAGTACAAGATCAAACCTTTAATTTTTTTTTTCCTTAGCAAGTCAAAAGCTCACATTTCTTCAGCTGTCTGTCACAGAGCACTGTCAGAAATGGAGACAATCTGCTAACGGAATTACAGTGTGGTTTCTCAGAGACTGAACCAGTACCTACTTTGAAATTACACCTAAATTATTAATTACCAACTTAACAGTATAAGCATACCTTTGGCCTCATAGCATCCCTATAATCTTTCACAGTATAAAACCAAACAGCTTCTGATACCCATAATTACTTACCAGAATAAAGGACTTCTTATAGAAGTTTTGTTTGTAAATATTTTATTAAAAAACCCTTTTAATGCTATTATTCAACACGTGTAATAATACTTTAATAAAGTATCACATAGTAATATGTATTTTGGATCAGGAATGTAATGGTTTTAACTAAATCATAAGAGCTCTGTTCCGCTCCAGTCTCTTCTGAACTTATTTTTTTTCCAGAATTTAAACAAACTCATTCTTTGTCAAGGTACGTCATCCTTAAGGCCTTGCAAACTTTGTAGTGATTGAACCAAAACAAAGATAGAGCTTAGCTTTCTTTCTGAAGACCACGTTGCTTTTGAGCTTAAAAAGATGCCTGCAGTTTTCAAGCAGTCTAGTGGCAAATCAGCAAGAAAGAAATCAGAGGAGAAGAAGGGGCACTTGGAAATCAAAACAGTAAAGTGCACAGCTATACCATCTGAAATTGTATTAATCTGATCCAAAGAACTTCCTGGACTATGGATATTTAATACAATTTGGCTTGCATGAAACATACCATCACGATCAGACAGAAAGGGTTTTCTTTTTTCTTCCTGAAGTCATCTACAGGATTTATGGAATTCAATTTTCAAGGGTAACATAGTGCAGCTCTTTGGATATTGATTGGTTTCCTAAGTCCTCAAGGAGATGAAGAAGGGGGAAAGGTGTGGAGGGATGCAAGGTGTCCTCATGCCTCCTTCGTTTTATTTAGATGCCAGTACTCTCCAGTTCCCCAACCTCCAGCCCTAATGCAGCATGTGACCTAGAAATCATAAAGAGTTTCTCTTTATTTGTGTACTGTCTTTGAGTTTGCTGAGATTGTTCCCCTGTTTGTTCTCTGCTGGTAGCCTTGAGGGGGTCCGTCTTCTCAACTGGTTCCTCCTCACAATCCTGAATTTTACTGGCTGCAGTGTTGGCAACTGACTCTAATGAGGTGCCAGCCTCCTCCAGGTGGCTGTAGCCCTTATTGCTGCTGGAAGGCTCAGACTGGGAGCTCTGGGAGTCCATCCTGGTGATGGCAGGAGGGGCTGAGCGAGGTGATTCCCCCAGATCTAGAGGTTTGGAATAGTTAGATGATGTGTTTACCAAGAGGCTGGAGTCCAGGACCCTGCTGACAGCTGGTGACCGAGGTGGCTCAGGGAAAAGGGGATGCCTGGCATCAGGCAAGCAACTGGTGCTCTGCCTCCTGAGAACCAGCTTGTGCCTTCTTGTCCCACAGCCTCCCTCCATGTGGCTGCTGCTGAGGTCAGTTAGGCTCAGTTCAAACTCCCCCCGAGGGATCTCCTGGGCTCCTCGCTCACCAGGAGGTCTCCGCCATCCTCCCCCTCCGCTGCCTGACCCTAAGGGCAGGAGGGCAAAAGCACTCAGCGAGGAGCCAATGATGGAGCTGGCTGTGCTGCAGTGGTCACAGCTCTCTGGTGGGCTGCAGGGAGGGCTGATGACAGTGTGGCCAGCAAGGGCAGCACGCTCCCGGCAGATGCTGTACACAGCCTCAGCCAGGCTGGGTGGCTGTGGTGGGGGGCAGAAGGAGGAACGTCGTGGTGAAGACACCAGATCCGGTGGGGAAAGGGAGATACCCAATCCTGGTGGCCAGGAACTCTTGGCCAGCATGGCTGCAGCACCCAGACCTTCACTGCCAGGCTTTAGCTCCAGGCCCCGGTGCTGCACATAGCTGACAAAGCCATTGAGAGGAGCTGAGGCTGGGGTGCCTCCATCCTTGGCCCGCAGGCTGTGGGCATCGATGACGGTGGAGTAGAGGTCACGCAGGTTGATGATCTTGGTCTTCTTGTCGCGGTTCTCGTGCAATACCGCATTGGCGCAAATGAAGAGGAAGATGCCAATGCCCATGATGAGAGGGCCCAGCACCTTCAGCTTGTCTGAATGCAAGTAGCTTGAGAAAAGACGGAAAAGGAAACCCACTGAGGCCTGGGGGGATGAGGACGCTGGGGGGGACTGTGGGGACCCACCAGTGGCAGCAGTGGTGGAGGTATTGGCTCTGGGGGGTGATTCTGGATGGATCCCTGCCTGTGCCCCTTCCTGGCTCTGGGAGCGGTTCTTGGGGGTGAGACCCGCACTGAAGCTGCCTTCTCTGTACACCTGGCTGGGCTTAGGCCAGTAGCCCACCACAGCCAAGGCAATGCCCACCAGCAGTACCAGGATACCACAGAGGGCAATGAGCCCTGAAAGTGAGCACAGCTTGAGCTTGCCTTTCACCACCACCACGTCGTTCTTGCGCTTCTTTTTGGCCTTGCGTTTGTGTTTGGGAACCTGGCTTTGGGGTCGCAAGGGGTCCTGTTTCCTAGCAGAGATCCTCAGGAGGCCTCCAGTGGCGATCATGGCTGGCTATCAGCGTACTGCCCCCTACAGCCACTCCAGTTCCTGCAATGAAAGGGACAAAAGAAGAGGATGAGGATCCAGGCTGACCTACAACACAAGAGATGCCTCTGTTTGCTCTTCCTCCTTCCTCCTGCTAATTAAAACTCTGAACAAGTGGGACAAGAGTTGACACCAACAGACAACAATGATCTCCCTTGCCCACACAGCTCCTGTGTGTGAGAGAGACAGGCAGACCAACAGCATCAAAACAGCCACATGCCCCACTATACACTTGCCAAACAGCTAATTAATTTTTTTAGACTCCAGGTAAATAATAGAGATAGTGGTATCAGCTAGTGTGAACAAAAAAAATTATTTTACTAGTCTCAGAAGGAGTTTGCGAAGCACCTGAGCTCAGAAGATGCTGAGCTCCACTTCCTAATATGCTGTGGTGTTACACTGCACACTGACTATGGTTAGTGATGTCATGCAGGATTTGAGGGGATGAGGGAAATAAAAGCAGGAAGGCAGTATATTTGATCTATAGATACCATTTGTTTCATTACACTACTTTCACATTACTGGAGGGAGTGTTATAAACATATTACTTGTCTTGCTTAAATAAGGGGGAAAGGAATTACTGCGAAATTCACAAGGGAAACATTTGAACACTGGCCAGTGGTGCCCTGTGAAAGTTTTTCCTAGCCATTTGCACTTGATCTGCAGTATTACAGAAATTCATCTCCTGCCAGTGGTCCAGTAGGCATCCCTAGTTTGGGAACATGTGTGATGCTCCAGGTAACCGTTATGTAACGCCAGTAAATACATCCCCCACTGCCCCACCCCCTCCCGCTCTCAGAAAGGAGAGATGATGGCTGGCAGGTAAGAGATGACAGGTCAAATACTATTAAAGGAGGAGTGAACCCTTGCAAGTCACCTGGGGAAACCGTAAGGAGTGCTTGCAAGGAAACTGGCAAGGGACAAACATTGAATATTTGCAGCTTTTGTCTTACTTGAACATCAGAAGTCATCTCTCTGTTCCAGTGACCTAAGCTAAAATACAGCGTGGAAGAGCAATTCCTGCACTGTTGCAATTCTTTTTGAAACCTATTTCTTCACACTACCAAGGATCCCCTCCCCCCTTTCTGAATATTTTCACTGAGGGGGCAAAAGATGACAGCACGACTCACAAAGTTCAATGAATTGCACTGAGAGGTGATTAAGTAAGCATCTAAAAAAATTACTTTGCTCCTCTTCCCCTGTTCAGCCTTTAAATCTCATCTCTTTTCTGTTCTAATGCTAGATTTGCTGCGTATACAGTAATACTGTGTCCCATTTACTCTGTATTTTTCCCAGAAAAACGATGGGTGTTGTCAGAAAGGACGTTGTTAAATTACTCTCCGAGGTACTGTACGCTCAAAACAAAGAGCAGAGATTTCTCTTTCCTATCGCTGAACTATTTATGAAAAAAAAAAAAGGAAACTAGAAAGAGAGAGAAAGCATTTTGTTGATGCAAAAGTGCAATTACCGGAGCATGCTTTGCTTTGATTATTTAATTGCCGATTCCTTTATCTCATTTTCTGTTGCCCCACTAGCCAGCTGCCCGTCTCTTCTCCACGGCGATAACAGATGGTCATCAGCTCCGAGGAAAGCTCCCAGTCCGGCATCGCCTGGCACTTACTTTCGGCGATGGCGAGAGCAGCGCTCGGCAGGCGAAGGAAGGCACGGCCAGTGGCCGCAGTGCCATGAAACCACCGGGCTGCGACCCGCAAGGGGCTGCAGCCACATCCCGCACGAACGGAGAGCGACTCCCCATCCACACCCCAGACCGCAGGAGCCGGCCCGCAAGCACCACCACGACCTTGCCCGGCAAAGCCCAAATACAGCTGTAACAGTCCTAACGGGACCCGAGCTAACCCCTTCCCCCGCTAGGGTTCAGACACGGGGCTCGCCGGGCTCCGCGGGAGCCCCGGCACCAGCCCCCGAGGCTCGGCGGCCGCCGCTGGCTCCGGCCCCGCAGCTCCCCGCCGTCGTGGCGGGGCGGGGCGGCCGCTCCGGGGGCGTCGTTCAGGGGTCGCCGGCGGATGGAGGACCGGAGCGGTGGCAGTGACTTACCGGGGAGGGCCGGGGAGAAGTCCGCGCGGGAAGCGGACGAGCCGCCGCGGGGAAGAAACTTTCCTGCCCGAGCGGGCATCCCCGCCCCGCCGCCGCTCACGGCCCCGGGCGGGCGGGCGGCGGGACTGGGCCGAGCGCCAGGCGCCCCCTCGGCCCCGCCGCGGCCGGCCGCCTCAGGGAGCTCGGCGGGAGCGCTGCCCCCTCGCCGTGCCGCATCCTTCCCGCCGTGGGGCCGCCCCTCGCGGCAGCGCGCCCGCCCTCGCGGCGGAGCCGGAGCCGCCGCCGCCGCCTGTGCCAGGGCCGCCGCTGCGGGCGGTGCGCGGCTCCGCGATGCCGGCCGGACCCGGCGCCGTTGCCAAGCGACAGGAGCCGTGACACAGGGAAATTGCGGCAGGGCGGCCGCCCCCGCCACCTGCGCACCTGCGGCCGCTGCCGCCGCCTCGCCCCGACCGCCCCGCCCGTGCCGGCCCCGCCCCATCGCCACGACAGCCGTCGGTCCGCTGCCACGAGGGACGGCTTGGCGGCCTCGGGCTCGGCCCCCTCACCTTTGGTGTTTGTGCCCCCCAAGTTTGCCGGAATGCCTGGGAGCAAAGTCAAGAAGCAGGTGAAAAGGTGAAGCAAGAGGACGAAGAACAAAGTGGCAGCTGAGATCCATCAGTGGTGTCACCCGGAATCACTCAGTTTGAGCAGAGACCAGGAAACAACGTTCTCTTTGGAGCTACTTGGTGAAAACCGATTAAATTGAAGGTATCACCTAAGTGAGACATAACCTAACATGTCCCGTCATCCTGCTGCACTTATTCTGGGGAGCAGATTGCTGCTGATTGCTTTAGTCAAGACATGTTACAGGTCCACTGTGATCTGGAAAGGCAAATTTGAGGCTGGTATCACAGTTAATACAGAAAACTCATCCCCTGGCTTGGGTTTCCTCCCTAATGTACATAGCAAGGTTCACTGGGGTGGACAGACTGAAAACCTGCTTTTTTGTACAGTAGCCTTACAATTCTTTTGAAGCTGGACTGTGACCTAGCCTGGCCCAAACCAGCTTTCCTCTACCTCTATATGACCTCCTGTGTGGCAAGACTGTGAGTAAAACACGCCGGCAGAAATGAAAGTCCAATAAAGAAAAAGTTTATGGTGTCTAATGGTGCTTTTAAAAAATAAAGGATCCAACATGGGTTAGGAAAATCATCAGAGAGATTACACATGTTCTTTAAATGGTATATATTCCAGCCTCAGCAGTTCAGCAATTTTGTGTTCACCCAAACCAAGCTATTTTGTGTCTTTCACTCCAACCATCAGTGCCTGGTTTGAGAACAAGCAAATCCCAAAGCTGCACATTTGCATTTTAATATCATTTGCAGTTTGTCTCAGCAAAATCATTTGGGACACATTTCTTTTGGTACATATATGACTTTCGGTTATGCAACAGGCTTGAAATTTAAGATTTATTATTTAAGAACTTCTTTTAAACATGTGCTTTGAACAGTCTCAATGAACCCAAGCCTTCTGACATTCAGTAATTTGCTTTGTGTTCAGCCCCGACTATCAGAGAAAACCAAACGTTTCACATCTGTTTCCACTGGAGACCTGTATCACATCAATAATGCAGCATCACCAGACTCTCCCTAAAAGACTGCTCTGTAAGAGAAAGAAGAAGAACAAGAGTGATTTTTTTAAAGGGCAAAGAGCTCTTTTCCCTATCTGAGTCATATTTTCTATTTCTGTCAAACTAACCAATCTATTTAGCTATCTTCTTTATACAACCTCTTTTTCTATATTTTTATTGCTAAAGTTTTGAGTGATTAGGCTATCATCACATTCACAGTTTTCACATTACTCTTTGCAAAATGTGCTGTAGGTGAGGCCAAATCCTGGCAAACAAGAAATATGTTCTCAGATGAAAAGCTATTGAAGGTGTTCTGCAGCAGCTATCAATGTAATCTTAATTTGCTGTATATGGTAAGGACCAGCTGTATGATGGCAGGCTGAATCCCTCAGAGCAAGCTGTTGTGCAAAGCTGCATATACCTACCTATCCTGTAGATCTTCTTGTTTAAAAGGTACAATGGAAGCTTTAAGTTTTTAGTTTTTTTTTAATTAGGGTTATTTTTATTTGATATGGATTTTTGTTTTCCCTAAAGTGAAGTGGCTGCAAAAGGCAGCTTTCCTAATGATCTGATTTACTGGTTGCCTGAGTGAATTTGTAACTGTGTGTGTTTACATTGACTACTGAGCGCTGCTGACAGGTTCAGCTCCTGCCTTACTTTTATAACTTTCCACATGATACTGTGCATTTATCATTAAACTGTGGTGAATGTAAATACTAGGAATTGCAAAATGGTTATTAGAGCTGAGTTTTCTTTCTCTTTCCCCACTCCCTTTTCTTTTTTATCCTTTCCCTTTTTGCCTTTCTCTCTTTCTTCTCCCTTTCTACTCCCCTCCCCTCCCTTCCCCTTCCTCTTCCCTCCCCTCCCCTCCCCTCCTTTCCATATATCTACATAAAAGTTGCTACTTTTGAAGGATATACTTGCTTTTGTTAGTTTGTTTGAGCTTAAGATGGTAACCTTCATCTGATCCTTCTCAGGATGTGCTCCAAAACAACAATGCCATCCATTTTAGTATATCCACTTGAATATGTTCCACCTCTGGCTGGCTGGACATGTCAGCTCTAATCCAGGAGATACGTAGCCAAGTTAATATATCTCAGCCTTCAGCAGGCCAAGCGTCCAGAAGCAATTCAAAAGACAACTTAAAGTATTTAGTGTACTTCTGTGAAATACTGTAACATCTATGGGTTCCAAACATGGACCTGTGGTTCCCAGTGTAGGGACCCTAAAAAGGAGAGAGAAGGCTCTTACTCAAATCTGAGCACCAGATTAAAAGGATAAACATGAAAAATTATCTTTAGAGTAATATTAAAAGCATAAGAGAGACATTTTGCAGTTTTCGGGGTTTACCCAGTGATTTTTGTTTGCAATTTCTCAGACACAGAGTACGAAAAGTATGGAATGGTCATTGACAACTTACACCCTCCTAGCAGAATGAGTTCCAGTCACAACCATAGCTCTAGCCTGAAAAGCCATTTTAATTATAGCTTATTCAGCTATTTTTAATTAGCTAATATGTTACATTAATAAAAAACCTGATGTACATTCTGTACATTTACTTCAGAGTATATTGTGCTAAATGCCAAGGTTTCCTGACTTGTTATTGCTGGAATTCATAGCTTCATTGTATTCAATAGCTAGGAAAAGCACAAAAGCATCACTCCAAATCTGGCCACTGGTCTCAGAAAGGTGAGTGGTCTGTTTATTTTATTCTTATCTTAACCTCATATACTTTGTTTCCCATGACAGTAGAAATTCCAATATGATTAATGGTAGAGACTCTGGTATAGTTAATGATGATTTGGTAGCTTATTCAAAGGAAAAGAGCAGCACTGTGAATGAACTAAGAGAAATCATCCTCACTGAGAAAATGAATGTTTGAATTCCTTACAGACCTACATCAAACACAGTGAATCTTCATTTTGTATTAGATTCATCAATCTTATTTGATATGTGGTAGAATCAGAGGCAACTTTTCATTGTGTAGGAAGCCTGGGTCTAGATAATCCACTGAGAGTGAATGGCAATTTGCATGTCTGGTCTTCTTTCAAAATTAATTATAGCAGACACACACATTGCTGGGAACATTTGCCTGGGTGAAGGCAATACACAGCCATGAAATCTGGTGATTGAAAGGTAGAGGGAATGAATGCTTTCAGATGAACAAGCTTTTTCACAAAAAGAAAAAGAAACAAAAGGACAAGGAACTACTGGTTTATCTCGCTTCAGTTCTTACTGTCATTCTCCATTAGATTTTTTTATTTTTGAGGCATTAGTGACACCAACCACTTTATAATTATATGTATTTTTAATTGATATTTTGTAAAAGGCTTGAAAATAGAGGAGACTGAATGTGAATCACCCCTGGATCAGTTGTGACATTGCAGGAAGTCTGTGATGGTTGCACCCACAGATTGTGAACAGTGCTCAGGGGTAGATGTCACTCAGTTTCTTTTAGATGTTCTGTGCATGACTTCTCAGATGGTTTTAAAAGAAGCAGGAACCATTCAGCCATGTTATTTGCCTTCACTTCTGGTTTGTTGATACAAGATAACTGCAAAAAGTTGTGTGTGTTGTTCGTGGACACAAAACTACATAAAGGTTAATCAAGAGGACTTCCCAAACTATTTACCTGGAAGAGAAGACCAGTGCAGTGCTCCCAAAGAATTGGAATTACTTTTTTTCTAAAATTTTTTATGTTGTTCTCCTTCTACTTTCCTCCTTGTTGTTCTCCTTCTACTTTCCTTCTTGTTGTTCTCCTTCCACTTTCCTCCTTTCCTCCTTGCCCCCTCTTTTAGATGGAGGCGTGTGGGAAAATGCTGTGAAATGGACCCCAGAGAAAGACAGCGCTGAAAGGTACCCTGTACTCTACAAGCTGCATGCATGGGAGACTGGTTGTTGGAGTTTAAAGTTAATGCATTTTCTCTGTATGGTTTTAAGTTCAGAAAAGTTCTGTACCCCTCCGTGGTTTTCACACCCCACGTTCATTCCCTCCCCCTGTGTTCCCCCTGTGGTTTTTCCCTCATGAACTACGGCGCTACTGAGGTGCTGGGGCAATCTCCAGGGCCAGGATGGCCCCACCTAGGCGTAGTCCCTGCCCTGCACTGTCAGCACAGTCGCTGCTGTGCAACAGCATCCAGAGCCCACCAGGGAGTCCAAACCGGTGCAGGCCCTCCCAAGGCAATCATCCCTCTGCTGTTGCTGGCGAGCCACTGGAAATGCATCTGCTCCTTCCGCCTGTCTCAATCCCTGAGTCCCTATTGGTCAGTTCTCCTGTCACTTGAAGAGTGTTTCCTCATTGGCTATTTGGTTTGTCAGTTAACCACTCTGCTCCTTCCCTTGACCAATCACGCCCAAGTTCCAAAGCCCTCCCCTCAGTCCTTTTTCCAGGACTCTGTTCTTATTGGATGTCTAATGGTTGCTGACACACCCAATCCGCTTTGGGTTTCCACCCAGCTCCGAGTACCTCCCCTAACTGACCATTTATAGGTCTGCTCTTTCATTAATAAACTGCTTTTTGGTTCACTCCCATGCTGAGTGTGGAGTGTTCACTGGGGAGCCGTTTCCCTTCAGTTGGTTACTGTTAGGGGTGATCCCAAAGCAACTTGACCTTAGCTGCAATGAGATATCCATGCACAACTGTTTCACTACAAGAACCTTCATGTCTCTTGAACATTTTTGTTGCCTATTTGAAGGTCCACAGCAAATTATGTGAGGTTTCATAAAATAGCTCATTTCATCTTCAAGCCTCAGAAACAGTAATTGGAGTCACTGGGATGATACTAGTCTATGAGAAATAATGACATGTTGGACAGAGTGTTGAAAATTTATTTTATTATAAACTATATTAAAAGTACAGTACATGCATGCCAAAACACTTGTTGTAGAAGGGGAACATTAGAATGCACCAATAACATATGGCTCCTGCTGTCTTTTTTTCTTCTAGGGCAGTAGACACTATAGAGATTTTTAGCCTTGGTAATTTAAAATTGTAGATGTTCAAAAATAAACTTGATTCCAGAATTTTTGCAACTCTGTGCAAAGGTTTTTTCATCAAGAGGAAAGATGCTCATGCCTGTTATCTGCATTGCTCATTGCAAATCCAGACATGAGAGGGGTCTGGCGATATGAAAAAAAAGCTCAATCAAGAATTGCTCAGAGAGGAATGGTGAGCAGTTTGTCTCCTCCACATGGTCATAGGACATTCATGAAGTGGGTGGAATAAGTCCATCCAGTCCAAGAGCTGGGTTAGTCAACCACAAGGGGCCACCATCACATATAGCCTGACTATTTTACAGATCTTCTACAATTTTATTTATATCAATGTTTCTTGGGGATGCATCCTGCTGCTTTCCAGCATATTCTCAGGCAGCTGCTGGGGAGCAGGGCTGTCTTTTCATTATACAAAATATACAATGCCAGCATCAGTTGAGGAAATTCCTGACTAGTTTTGTGAGACACTGGAATGAAGCAAGCAAGCATAATCACACTTAGAATTAATAATAATATGACTTGCAGCAATATGCATGAAAGCGCAGTCTGTCAGTCAGGAGAATAAAACAGTGATTGCATACTTCCTTTTTAAGAGAAGGTTTTTCTCAGGCCAGCACTCTCCACTTACATACTTATGTAGTTTGGCAGGTGTTTGGCTCTACATTATTAAAGGATTAACTTGGCATTTAATAAATTGGAACTATAACAGAATCTTTTTTATATGCTGTCAAGAGACGAATTTTTTACCTGTTTTTCTGTTTTGTCATTTCCCTTCCTCTATGATGTGCAATCAGTTTTTTACTCTACACTAGACATCCAATCACCATTGTGGAAAGACAATAAGCTAATGTAGAGTACTTACCCAACAGAACTACTTTTTATGGACTATTACCACGGTTTGCCCTGGTGAGTTGTGAACACCCTTAAAGCTCTATGCTTCATTGCTATCAACATCAGAGTGGTATAAGGTCTGCTCAAAAGTCATGGTCAAATTTATTGAAGTTTTAATGATACATCTTGGGAACATAAAGGAACACAGAAAACATATTAGGAGTCTGTTGGATGAACCCTTGTTTTGCCATCTTGTCACTTGTTTCTGCCAGTTCTTCTACAGCTTCTTTCTAGAAAAGGGTCTCTGATGTAAAGTCAATAGAACATCTTAAAGCACATCTTAAATGTGCTAGGTACTGTTCCTAATCAGCATAGGTGTGAACAGCCTGTGGGTTTCACATGTGTGATAGGAGCTAAACCTTTCTCAAGCTCAGAGTGGCACAAAAGTGAGTTGTAGACTTCTCTGAGCTACACCATGCTCTGGACCCAAGGGCCTGGATCAGTATGCTGATATATTTTCTCTTTAGTCACACGTAAGTTGTATTTTGAATTGTTCTAATTGTCAAAAGTAACAAAGGATATTTTCATAAATAACAGTGAACTTTGCCCTCAAGTTATAGAATAGGGTTTTAACAGTGATCAATAGGCATTAAGAACGAAAAGTAGACAGTAAAAAAGGCTTCTATTCAGAACTAGAATTCGAACTCTGTAATTACACTACATGTAGTGACTTAGATTGTAGGACATTGCTTATTAAATATAATTCATAGCACTATATGTAGAGGACTTGATTGTTATTCTTTTGGTATATATGACACATATTGTACCTCTGCTTTGATTTTCAGTGTTATTGTTGCAACATTCAGTTATGTTAGTCAAATGCCTAATCATTCTCAACCAGATTTATAACTTTGAAGGTTTCAAATTTTATAATTAAAATAAAGTGCAACTTGCTAAATTACTTTTTTACATTGACACAAGCAAGCTAAATTTACAGAATTAAGTAGATCTACAGGAAACATCATGTTTTTGCCCAAACCAGGGAATAGTCACAGCAGAAAACCAATAGAAATCTTCCTTTCTTTACTACCAGAAACATTACCATGAAAGAGTGAAGCAGAATAAATGAAAAAGAATTAGCAGCATCATGTCTGCTAGCTATTATTTTACTTTCATTACCACACAAATCTCTTTTTTAAATTTAAAGGGATAAAGCCAAGGTTGCCTTTTAATTGTTCAGGCTATAATGATGTTGCTTGCGCTGGTCTTTTCAACACTCCCACTGGGGTAGGTTATGACCTAGTTATTCTATATATCTGAAGAAAAAACAATTGACTTGCTATGAAGTTTCACCAGAGATACTGAAAGGAAAATCTCACCTGCAGGTGCTGGGGGATTATGTATGTGAGTAAAGCAACAAAGTTTTGGCTCCAAATGTCAAGCACTAACTGTATTGTTCATGTAGTGAGGTAGGAGCTTTGGGAGCTTCTATAGACTTGAGCGTTCCTGAAAAACACAGATATTCCAGGCCGGAGGAAATGCATGCCTTATCTTGTGATGAGGAACATAGGTGATTTTCAGTCTGTTCTGTATCTCTAGTTGTTTTTAAAGAGTTATTTGGTTGAATTTTGTTTATAGATATTAATAGTGCAGATAAGGTAATTGTACCCTAAAGCACTCAAAGAGACAGAACCTGAAATAATATTTAGCTTTCTTGAAATTTATTTGTTATTACATTTGGGTATTGAACAGAAGGATGGGAAGAGCCTTTTCGTGTTCGTTTTCCTCTTTGCTTGTTTGAATATTTTGGGTGTGAAAGGAAGCTTTCATGTATGCTGGTTAAAAAGCCTCCATATCTCCATTTATTATGCGTTCTTTTTTTGGTGAATGCTTATTACTTATGCATAGCCAAAAGTATGGGGATCACAGATGCATTAAGAACAGTTTATTTATCTTTTAACTAACCAATCAGAGCTGAAGAAAATATTATACAGGTATTTCCAAGTAATACCTGCAGGTATAAATCAGTACTGGACAAAACAAGTAACTGTCTCTATCAGAGCTTCTAGTGAGGTCTCAACCAGAGTTGGAGCACTTACATGCTTTGTTAATTTTGTTGTTCCTCGGTGTTCTCACCACAAAAGGCCATGTCAGCTCCTCTCTCAAGTATAACATATTCCATCTCAAGTGGGTGGAATTTATCTCACCTAACTTTGGAATGCTGTGACATGCCTACATCACTTCTAGAGGAATGACAGATCTGGTCTTCTGTTTGAGCGGCGGTTTGAGAGGAGTGGTTTTCTGCAATTACCTGCTTCCTCCTAGGGATTATACAGAAACTTGAACTCTAGCTTCTGGTGTTGCAGATTTTTATACTTCAGACTTTCCCCTCTGCTTACCTCTACTTACTTCTACTGTTTACATTACTTCCTTTAGAGCATTTTTGCATTGACATGATGAAAATTCAACAAAGTACTAGATTTCTGTGTCTTCTGTAAATTTCTATTCTGCATCTCATAACACTTTCTACATCACAATATCTGGCTATTTACACCCTTCAGTGACTTCATGCATCTCTTTTTACTTATGGATCCTCGAGGGAATTCTGCATCTGCCTTTTAGATTGGCTGTGTTTTTCCTCTGTAGCCAGAAATTAAATTTAGTCCTGCTTAGAAATTCGACTGATGGGTGTGCTGAAGTGTAGGCAAAAATTTTTGAGGGAGAAGAATGGGTAAGATAAACACTTCAGGAGAATGGCAGGTTGTTGCATTTCACTGAGAAATAATCTGAGAACATCAAATAACTCCTGAGTGGATCACTTTGTAAGTGGTGACTTCAATAATAAGAAGCAGTTGCAGAACACTTGGGTGTGGATAGACATATCCTTGAAGTTTTATGGTGAGCCCTTTAGCCTGTATACCAGAATAAGAGGTGCTTCGTTTACAGGGAAAAGAGGTTTGACTGCACTCTGAAACCTTGCTATCTAATTTACTGTTGCTCAGTAGGCACTATGCCTGAGGTTGTGAAAGCCATGGAGAAGGTCATAGGTAACCATCTGTATAAGATTAAGCATGCCCTTATTCAAAAGGCTGTGATCCTGTAAGTGTTACATAGACTAATTTGAAGTGGTGATTATTCTGAACTGAGTTAGAAACAGTACCAAATGTGAAGTGTGGCCTATGGACACTTACTCTGGTTCTGAAATTCCTCGGATTATCCCAGTTATTCATCCACTCAGAGTTCTCATTCCATCAGTACCCACAGGCTGCTGAGTTTACCAGAGTTACTTTGCTTACTATAAAACTTTAAAAAGAAGGTGCATAAAGTGGATTTTAGCAATAAAGGTGCAGGCAGTGTTATTCTTTCTTGACTGGCTTAAGTGATATATTGGGGACTCAAATACCTACAAAGATTATGAAATGTTCACACTATGATGGCTAACTGAGTTGTAAAAATAAAACAAAATATCCCAAAAGTTGAGGTGGGACCAGCTGAAGACCATGTTACAGGATTCATCAAGCAGGAGACAAGACATGCTCTCCTCATCTGAAAGGTAAACATGGTAAACATGACCTGGTGAATGAAAATTTAAATCTTAACTGTCTTAACTTTAGATTTTGGTATGTAAGCCCTTTCTCAGCAGGAACTGCATCTCAAAAAGAAAGAATCTGTTACTTTGCTTGAAGAAGAACTCATTTCTTGGGACTTCATGGTGACAAGATCTCTATCTGAGCACCACTATCTGTCTCCCAAAACCATACTGGTTCCCAAGGCTCCTATGACTGTACCTTTCCTAGAGGAACCTCATAGCACAGAGGGCAATGCTGGTTTGCAGCAAGTGCAAGTATTTGATCTCTGTATATCAAGAAAACATGTCCTTCCTCATTCTGAATATTGAGATAAAACCCTGGCTCCCTTTCTTGTCCCTCTGTGGTTGATGCTTCTCTGCCTCAAATATAACATAGCAGAGAGGCTGAGTTTTTGGTTTTGGTTTGTGATTGGTTTTTGGTGTTTTGTTTTGGTTGTTTTCATTTTCATTTTTTAAAAAGTTTCTCACTACTAATGGTGGGTAAAGTCTTACTAAGAACATGAGATGTCAAATGGGATCAAGTAGAAAACTGATCAGCTGAGTTCAGTATTGTCTTTTACATAATAGCCTGAAGGGAAAAACTGTTGTCTTGTTTTCCCTTCCCCTCCAAGTACTAAAAAGGTAAAAAATCAAGAATCTGACAAGTGACTCAATGAATGTTTAAAATTGCCAAAAGGACATGCTTATCTAAACCTCTTAAATAGAAAGATTTTTTTTAACCAATTATTGCTTAATAGTTTTTATTTTGTGTAATTTATTGAATTAACTGAATAACTAGCCCCCACCTGCACCCACTAATCCTCAATGCTCATGGAACTGTTCTGGACCCAGAGTTACCCTGTCTCACACATCAGCCTGTGAGTGACTAAGGCAAAGATGCTGAGGAATTGTCTGAGGAAACGGAAGGATCATGGAAGGGATCGATACTCTGATTTGAAATCTAGGTGGAGTAACACCTAACAGCTCATAAACAGTTGGTTTTCCAATTAATTTCATTGAAATACAGAATAATGGAACAAGGCTGATTCGGATACACTTTCTTGCTGATGTATTCTGGAAATTAGAATGTACTAGTCCATTAAACATAGCTGTGTTGCAAGCAAATTAAGCTGATTTGTGTTCTTTATCAATGGAAATAAATACAAATGTCTTTCCTGTATGATATTTGAGACAAAAGGGATGCAGAAAATACTATGAGCAAGGAAAACACAACAGAGAGTATTAAATCCCGAGGGGATAAGATTCTGTGATGGATTTCTGTCCTCCAGAGCTTTGTGCAGATATTTTATAGTTAATGATGAAATAAATGGATAATTAGCATTTATGGAAGGGTAGTCTGGGGAGCCAGTGGAAGAGGTAAGAGATTTCTTTTATCAACTTCTTTCTAATTGATGTGAAAAAAATCAGGGAATGGATTTTGCTCCTAATCATGCCTGTGTAAATCTTCAGGACTACCTCAATGAGCAATGAAATTGATGTAACAGAAGGTGGCCTTTGTATTTCAGACAAGTGAATCTCAAAACCTGTATGCTGTTCGTTTACCTCTTGTAACACCTTTTGTAATTTATGTTACCTAAAGGATAGCTTAAAGTGTTGTATGTGGATCTATACACCACTCTAAACTCCCGCCAGGGATGAACCAAATTTAAATACGAAACAGACTGAACTGAGGATATTTCAAGTGGACTGTAGACATATTAATGAATAATATATAAAATGAACCTTTATGTGGGATATAATCACCGAAAAGAGTAGAAACTTTAAAGCAAAATTTCTAGAAGAAGCTGAAATTTGTGGCTCCTGTTGAACCAAACCTGTGGATTGCTTAAAACTTTTCTACCCCTTGACACTGACAGGCCACATTCATCTGCAAGGAAACCCAGGGTCATCCATGCTGTTATGAGACCCACAGGGTTGCAGGATCCTGCTACAGTCATCTTAAATCTTCTGCAACTGTAGCATGGAGTTTATTTTAACATGGGCTGGGATGCTCTGTTGAAGTGATGTCAGTGAAGCTGCAGACAGTTCATGACATGGAAAGTGATCAGTTTCTACATTGTTCTTCCACTGACAGTCTACCCATTTCAGTGCATCAGCATGAAGAATTTCATTTATAGATCTAATGAGGATATCATGGGACTGGCAATTTCTAATGCCACTCTTACGTTTTTCTAAAGCTGTAGTTGTTAGTTCTAACTCATAGAAAAATTATCCAGCATTTCATATGAAAATAACTGCAGACATGAAGTGGAAGCCTGAATGCACTTGTAACCTAATTTGCAGCAACTTTTCAATCAGACTACAACAAAACATAGTAAGAAACAAATATACAAAGGCAATAGAAACCTTCTGTGAAGATGTTCCACACTGCTTTGCAAGACATAGCTGGGATTTGTCTTGTAAACCAACTAGGAAAAACTAGTTTAACCTTTCAAAAGAAGCGTCAAAATATTTTCTTAAAACACTGTCTTGAAAAACAGAAAGCATGGCAATATTTTTTCTAATACTTTTCTCAATAATAATGCTTTTCTTCTTTAAATCTGAGAATTAAAAATGGATTAAAGTGATCCATTTGGCAAGTGGCTTATATTGGGCAAATGTTTACATATTCTAAAAACATAATTTGTATCTCCAAAACACTTATCAGCTTACCTAGCCTCCTGTGAAGAAAAAGTAGCTACTCCCCACATTGCTGATAAGCATAAGAATCATCTTTTTAATCCATGAACGAAAACATGTTTGCAGCTTCCAACTTAAATATAAGCATTTATAACCATTTAATCAAGGGGATTTATCTAGGTATTTATTGTTCAGTGGTTTTATACACATTTGTTTCTGTGGGACAAGCAGAAGTTATAGAATGTGTCACAGAGAAGCATAAAATGAACAATCAAAGGCAAGGGACAGCCTGAGAGTGTGACCCTGAAATGAATGCAAGTCTACATCACAGCCTTAGGGTCAATGCCAGCTGGAAAATGGCCTGCACAAAAAGGTTAAAGTCCTAGTTTTCTTCTTTCAAATACCTGTTTCATGTTTTCCAGTATAATAGCTTGGGGTCAAAAAAGTGTCTGTTTGCTTATTCAAAGAGAATACTTTTTATTTTGAGGAAAGAAAAACTCAAGAAGTGATGTAGAGCCTTTAAGCTAACATACCTTCCTGAACGTGCTGTAATAATGTGAGATTTTATTACTGAGTTTGGAGCATTCACAATTATAAGCTTGATATTTACCTCGTCTGTCTTCTGTGGTTCTTTGTATCAGCAGAAGTGGCAAAACTCATCCATCTTCAGAAGGTGATTGGAAGGTAATTACTGTCCCAGCTCTAAAATCATCCTTCTAACTTTTTCCTTGCTGTGGCTATTTGCCCTGAGCACAACAGACAAATCAATGCATTACATTATTGCAAAAAATTGCTGGACTTACTTCTTAAAAGAATGAGTGAATCAAAATTAAGTAGCCTGCAAATGAGGTAAAAACCATTTAATTTTTGAAAAACAAGTCATGACATGAACATTCACGGTCAGAGCTTGAATAAAAGGTGTTATAATTTGAGCTGGCAAAATGCCAACTGCCTGGTACCCAGTCAAAAAGTCCACTCCCAGAGCAGGAGAGTGAGGGAAAACAGCAGAAACGAGGCTTTAGACACAGTGAGGTTTTTATATTTATACAAAGAAGAGGAGAGCTTAACACAGAATATGAAATAGCACATAGTGACAGGAAACAACAACAGGCTCACCGAGGTCGCCCCAGCTAACAGGTGAAACTCCAAGCCAACCAAACCCCCTCCCCAAAGGAAACCTCCCAGCAAGAGGGAAAGAGGAATTAACAGGAATGTGCTCACGTCCCTGGCTAAACAGACGTGCCGACCGGCAGCAGGGCCTGATATCAGCAGTCAGGGAGCGGGAACCGTCCTGGTCAGAAGCATGGACCGAAGAGCGCAGAGACTCCTCCCACCTTGCTTGTTATACTCCCCGACACTTCCTGATGATGTCAGATGATATGAAATACCTCTATGGCTGCTTAAGTCAGATGATACCTGTCCCCTCTAATCTGTGTCACAACCTTTGAGGCCTGCTAAAAACTGAGGCCTAAATGGGGACCTATGCTGACTAAAGCCAAAACTACTACAAAAGGTTATTTCCCAAGGCAAGACTTTAAATCCAAACAACTCTTACTGACAGTGGATTTTAATAAGACAGAATCTTACTTGTGAAAACTAATAAACATGTGGCAACAATGAGCCTGCTATTAATATATCAGATATGACACCAACTGATATATGTGGGGGACTGGATGCAAGGACAATATGCCAGTCTGAAAATCTATTTGCCCTTCAATCCATTTATATTATTCTGTTTGACTATTGTCTCAAGTGATGTAAACAGGACCTTTTTTGCAGCTGAATAAGTATTCTATGGGACTATTCCTTTATAACTAATTATAGCTCAAATGTTTTGCTTGGCTGAAAATGAGCAATTAATCATAGTGGTCATTTGTCACAGGTTCTGTAACTTTGGAAAAAAAAAATCATATTCAGAAATGCCTGGAGTTTGCTCATACTATTAGCTGTTTTTGACAACATTGCCTTTTTTTTAAAAAAAAAAAACTATGGTAAAGAGTACTGGGAATCCAATGGTGGTGAGGCGAGGTGAGTCATGAACTCTGTGCTGTCACAACTTACAATACTAATTAAAAAAACCCCAAACCCAACCTTTTTCTTTTTTCTCTCCAGGGCGTTACAAAGGGGTTGAAAATGTGGTGAGAAAGAGCCATGGAAGTGGGTGCTAGCAGTTAAAAGAAGTGTTTGATTTACTATAAATAATTTTTCCAACCTAAAGCCCTCCTTGAAGGTCCAAATCAAATGCTATTCCCAAATTGGTAAATATTTTCAGGAGCTTCTTATTTTCAACAAGAAAGTAATTGAAAACAATGGTGGGAAAGAGGTGTGCATCTTACAAGAGATCTTGACAATAACTTTCTTTTGCCATCCTGCTCAAATGCTTTTGAAAAGCACATTGGGGAAAGCTGCAGTTTAGAGAATAAAGATTTAACTGGTATTCAGATGAAAATAAAAGGAAACAACTGCATCCGATTCAGCTCTCACATACTTTAGTTGCACTCACAACTGCGCTGTATCAAATATAAATTTACCTTGGTATAAATGAGAGAAGGCTTAGACTCCAAGCTTGCATGTTTTGTAAACCAGCAGCAGGCTAAGTTGCTGTAAAAACCAGATGGTGAAACGTTGGTAGCATAGAGCCTATTTTGTTTGAGTTGACCTTGTCAAAAGGCAGGAAGATTCAAAGGTTAGTATACACTTGTTCTCTTGCCTTAGGCTTCGTTTTATCACATGGAATAATACCTGAATTTGTAATCAATACATGCTCTAATGCAGGGTCCTTGCCTGCAGTTAACCTGAGCCTTGCTGCAAGTAGTCCCTTAAGACTTCAGTTACACCGTAATCCTGAAAATTTTGGCCCTTGCTATACAGGAGGAAAGTATCACAGTTTGCTGTCAATTCTGATGTAATTTGAAGGTTTATTTTTACTACATGGGGGTAAGAACAATCATGTGCTTGTCTTTTTTGTTTGTTTGTTGTTTTTTTTTTTCTAATATCAACATGCACTGGGGTGTGGAAGATTTTATCCACCTTCTACACTTTTTGGCTGCTATACTTTAAAACTTTTGAATTTTCATTTGGTTAGAAGTAATATTTCTATTGTCAGTCAATATGTAACCATACCTAAATTATTATTTTTACTGCTCCAGTACTAAATTTGGCCTAACCCATTTAAGTCATTTTTAGTGACAGATTTGCATTTGAGCTGATTATATGAATGCCAAGTTTCAGCCTACAATGACTGAAAACAGCTGAATAGTGAAATAGTGAGTGACACTGTTTATAAAGGAAACAGCTTCTGACCCTCAGTGACAGCTCTGTGAATCTGATGATACAATCTTCTGATGATGTTCAGTCTTGTTCGCAGCTATTACTACGTAGGTTCCTAATTTGTTGTCATACTCCATCATCAAAACGTGTTCCGCAACTCACATTTTTGGAGTGTTAAATTTTATTTCTATCTGTTTCATCTGAGTGATATCTTGTGAAGGGCCACAATATTTATAATATCACTTGCATTTATTTTCATATGGCTACACTCTGCCTTTGGGCATAGCCTTCAGATAGAGATGCTGCAATCTGTTGTGCCATAGCAAGGGTAGTCCCAGGAAACTACATGCTTGAGACATTCCAACAAAGCACATTTTCCCTTCTTTTTCCCTTTATCTGTCTAGAAAGTTGATATTAGCCTGTGTAGCAATAAGTTTGGCCAGTCCTTAAATCTCTTCACCTGTGCTGAGTCCATGAGTGTATATATATATACAGTGAGAGTATGTGGGACAAGCATCAGCGCCTTGCAATAGATGTATTACTGGGGTTCTGGAAGAGTGTGTCATCCCCCAACCCACTCACCTCCTTTTTGTTTTTTTTTTCTTTATTTCTTATTTCTTATTCTACATGTTCTCATTCACTCATGTGGAAGTAAGTCTGAGCTCTGGAAAAGGCAGGCTCAAGTTAACATTTACAGTCACCATGTTCCTCTCTGAGTATCTCACAATGTGGCTCTAATTTACAGGGAGAGATGCACAATTTTGTCTCAGGAAGTCTGATGAAAAGTTCTAGACCTGTCATCTTAGTCCAAAGCAAAGGAAAAAGTGTGAATGTCACCAAAGCATTTCATGGATAACACAGTCTATAATTCTTCCTGAAGCACACCAATAAGACAATTTTTAGTATTTGGAGCCTTTCCTTCCTCTTCTTAAAAAAACCCACAAAAACCAAACAAAACAAATCAAACAAAAAAAGCCCAAACCAAACAAATGTCAAAAAACAAAACACCCAGAAAAAAAAAGACAAAAAGGAAAAAGAAAGAAACATTTTGGGGGATATATCTATTATTTCTCTAAACTGGGTCCTGAATTTTAAACCTAGATATTCAGTTACCCATTCATATGTACAATTGAACAGATTTAAAACATATAATTTTAAGAGACTTCACATAAAAATTCATGCATTCATCCATACCTTTGGGTGTGTAACATTTAGCCATATTTGTTTGTGGAAGGGAGTAAGGAGCTATAAAGAAGGAAGAGTCTCTGTTTCTTCTGCAGGATTGAGTGTAGAACTGGTACTCATATGAAACAAAAGACTTGGGGGGGTGGGTAAAACTTTGAAGAAAATAACTAGCTTTACTCAGTAGTTTCACCTATTATTTTGTGGCCTTTTGCTTTTGGGACTCCCAACGCAACATGAATTTATTTTTCAGTGACACCTCTATCCCCAACAAAAACCCCAAACAAACAAAACAAGAAAACAGTAACCACCACAAAACTTTAGAATGTCTTTGTATGTGTGACCTTTATTAATGGCTACCATTTTTGTGTGTCTAGATTCAGAGATTTTAATGCCACTTTATGGTTTACTGGGGTCATAACAGGTTTTTTTTTTTTTTGTAAAGAAATATGTCTGTTATTGGCATCTGTGCTTGAATAGGATGGAACAGTCTTAAGAGTACTTGAACAATTGGTTCTGCTGTATCTTTTAAAAAGCCTTTGGTTTAGCCTTGTTAGACATTTTATGCCTCAAATTTTATACACTGTTTGAAGTGTCTCTTTATACATTATTCATGTCCCCATCAGCACAATATTGAATTTTGGCATCCTTCCAAGGACTGGTAACATCCAGTTCCAAAATGAGACTGAAAACGAAAGAAGGGGAGAAAAGGATCATACTTCTCATTTTTCTCTCAGATTTATCTGACCATTGACCTACTTTATTTTCTTGAATAGCATGAATGATAAAAGTGGATTGATGAAATAATTTCTACAGATATCTAAGTGCAAGTGAAATTAAATGGAGGACATACAATCTTAAAGAGACAGGGACAAAGTCACCATTGGTATTATGCCAGCCAGGAGTAGGATAAAATTTATTGTAGTTTTCTTATAGCAGAGACTGAATGGGTAAATTTGTATTAGTAAAAAGCTGCTCATACCCTTGAAATGCTAAGGCTTGGAGAGTGCTGCAATGAGCAAATGGAATTTCAGAAGTTGATGATTTAGTAGTGGCACAGACCTTGTAAGCACAGCTTTATTACACTCCTTCAGGAACTTCTGCCTTAAGCCATGGATGCAGTAAATTCTGATCAAAAGATATCTTCAAGGATAAGCCATGAAGCATTATTGATATCACTGCTTTTCCCCCATGAGGACATTTGCATGGCTCAGACTTTAACAGTAAAGAATACCTCCTCCTGCAGTGTTGGTAGATATGATGTCACAGAGCACAGTGTTTTTCTAGCTTGTGCTAACTCTAAAATAAATATCTCTCCACTGATACAATAATATTCGTCAAAAAGTCAGTGGAAGGTCACAGATCTTAAAGTAGGCACCAAGTACCTTCATGCTATAATGCCGATCTGTTTGAATTGCCTGCTATGCTGTGCTGATTTAAAGGTAAACCAGCAGGAGAAACAAATTCATCACAAGAGAGATTATAAAACAGTGTTACAATTTAAAAAAAAATTACAATAAATGCAATGGCACAAAGAGAAATTGGGATTGACCCACAAAACCCAGAAGTATAACCCAGCACCCTGGGGCACAAACACAATGAGGTTTGTTAGCCTGGATGCTGAGACTCATGTGGTTCCCCTGAGTCCAAAGTTAAAGGAGGTAAAAAACTTGTTGGTGCAGATGATGGTTGCAGTCTGGTCAAGAGTGGTGGTCGCAGTCTGATCGAGAGTGGTGGTCTCCTGCTGTCAAGGTTCTGGTCCTACTCTGGTTCCACCGAGTGGTTCCCCAAGTCTCAGAACCCCCAAGATTATATCCCATCGGGTCCAGGTGGGACTGCCCAGTACCTCCTTCAGGGCAGGGAACTACACAATGAGTAATCTCACTCTGTGAGTCATGGGGTATTTTGGAATCATTGATGGCCCATTAGCAGACATGACCCCTCAGACTGGGTGTGGAGGTGCTAACAACTTCCTGGAAGGGAGTTATCACAGCTCTTATCTCACAGGCTTCCTTCACATGCATCTTACATCCTGAGAGGTCAGGTGTGCCCTGGGCAGCTACTGCAAATGGTCCATTGTTAACAGTTCTTGGGAAATGGCATAGAGGGTTTAGAATATACAGCTTTGGTCACACGCACACATTGATAAACTGGTCCCAGTTTGCTGAACTAGGACATATGGAGCAGAGACCTGTCACTTCATGGCATTTAGCAAAACAAGAACATGAAGTAATTGCTTGAACTTCAGTTGAGTGAGAAGCCAGCTAACTGTGCACTCAAACAAGAACTACATGGGCAAAAGCAAAAAAAGTATCAGCCATACTGCTGACTGCTATCCCCGCATCTAAGATAGGTGATCTCAGAGATGGCTGCTCAATAAGCTGATCCACTGCTGCCTTCCAATGCATAGTTTTTCTGTTTGTGCACTAGGAGCAAGCATTTGTGGAGAAAAGTCATCACCTGATATCATTACAAGTGGCAACTGTTGCAATATGTCAATAAACTAGAATAAGTCCCATTTTGTTTAATGAGAGTTACCACTGCAATGGATTGCAGAAAGAACCAACACAATTATAATTTTTTTTTCAGGACTATTGACTGGAGATTGGAAGATAACTATTCTTGTTTCCAGAGAAGAAACTTCTTGGCAATTAAATTTTTAGGTACCTTCTGCTATATCAAAGAGACCACATAGAACACACAGGATAAAAATCCATGTCTCATCCTCATTATGGATTATTTTCTCTAGTGGACTGAGAATTGGCCAGGAGAAGAGCTGCATACCTTAAGTTCAAGTTCCTTACTATGACCAAGCATGCATTCAGGAGCAATATCTGAGGCACTGAGGTGGATGAATAGCTCTGAATATTCCCTGTGATCACCCTCTCATTCACCCCTAAGCCTATGTACAAGTGCCATGCTGAGCAAGACCTTCTGAGTGCTTCATCCTATGTAGTATTCATGACTTCAGTGCTGTTACTACCATTTTCAGGACACTTTTTTAGTTTGTCTTTTTAACCTTCAAAATTTGTATTTTCTCCAGGCTCTTAGGGAAGAAAGATGAACAGCCTTCAGCTTATCTTTCCTCATAATATCTGTTGAATATTTATGTGCTGAATTGTGATGAGCTGTCCTTTCTACAGTGCATATTATTATTTTAATTCATGAGATGGAATTCAGAAGAAAAAGGTGTTTCTGAAAGTTTTTATAGCTCTAAATAAATAAATGAGGCAGACAAGTTTTTATCTTTTAATCTGCCTCTTCAGCAAGCTTGTTTCTTTCTCTGTACTATTTCTCTATTTTGTTATTCTTCTGCAGGATCAAGCTACCTCAGTGATACCATGTGAATCAAAATAACTAAAATCACCACCTTGGTATTCTCTCTTTTGCGAGAAGACTAGAACAGAATTGAGAAACTACTCACCGTTTTCATTTGTTTTCGTTGTGAGTTTGGTACACAGATGGTTTCATCAGAATTATTCAGTCAATATTTCTGAGCTGTCCTCACCATAACTGTTAAGACGTTCTCCCTCTGGCTTCTGCGTATTCTGCATTCTTTCCATGAAATAAGAAAGCCTCTTAAAAATGTGCACAACAACAAGAGTTTTACCTTTTGATTTTTATGTTCCCCCCATTCCCAAGCTGTTTTGATTTTCACTCACGTCAAATATTTGCTTTTTGTACAAACAAGAAAAGTTGCAGAGATGTGCAGAAAGTATGATCAGTTTAACCTTTCCAGTATAAAAGCAACATGCAATAAAGGCTTTAAATATCAGCTTAATAATCAGGAACACTTCAGCTTGTTTTGTTGTCTATGGATCTGATTCTGCCAAGACACATAAACTTAGCACAGGACTAAAATCATGTACAGTTGATAATGACCTTGAGTTGAACAAATTAGTTAATGAAATAATGGCCAAAAATTCTTGTTAAATAACTAAAAAATATCGATGTAACATTATTAAATACTTTAAAAGCTGTGGTGAAAACTGACTTCTTTGGCTTTTTTCTTTTTTATGATTGTGTGCTGTAAATTCCCTGTTTCTTCTCCTTCCCTTTCTTTCATATTTTGATTTTGTCTCTGAAAAGGGCAAGAGAAGAACATGAAAAGCAACTATTTAATTTTGTATGCCTTAAAAAATTGACATTTTTTTCTTTGTTAAAAATCTTTTTAATAAAACTATAATGTCTGTACGATTAATATTACACAATCTTGTCTGTATTAATCCTTAAGATACTTGAGAATAGAATTAAAATTGGCTGTGACTAAGGCATGGGTCCATCTGAGCTCCTTATACAGTTTTGGGGATGTCATATTGTTGGCCTGATGCCTACATGCTAAGGGATACCTAGATCTAGGAGAACCACAGGCATTGTGTGATATGCAGCATATTCATATTTGAAAAGATCTTCTGAGCTCCTGAGATGGAAAGATCAACAGCAAAAGGAAATATTATTATTTGTTAAGGTTATGTGCAAGTAAACACAGTAGATAAATCTTCTAGTAGATTAGAAAACAATTAGAATTTAAGGTCCTTCTCTGAGTTGTTTAACCATGGCTTTGCTTCTCTTTTTTTCAACAATCATAAAACAATGAAAAGCTGATTCTATCACAGCAAGCTTTGAGCTTTCATACCAAAAAGATCCTCATTTGTGTATTCTTGTAAGTAGAAAGTTAAGGAGTACCATGAACCGGTGTAGGTACAGAAAAATCGAAAGTGAGCAATTCAAATCTATATAGACCTTGTGAGACTGAAAGCAGCTACCAGCTAAGAATAAACAAAGCCACAGCTGCTGCTGAGTGGTAGGGAGGAAATCACTCCCCAGAAGTTTCTCATGAGAAGTCTTCAGGTTTCCCACAGGACTCCGGAGATGTACCTGAAAACAGTTAGGATGAGTTCACCAAAACACTGGACTTGTGAGATGGAGTATAACCAATTAGGATTTGTAGTTTGATGGTGTGAGATTCAATTTAGCCAATAGAACATAGCCTTAACCCGATATAAACCATTTGCAGTGTGTAATAAACGGCATTTTCTTGATCACGTTGGTCTGTGCGTAGTGTCCTTATTCCTCCGCATTTAAATATTGTTTACTTTAAACCAGGAGCATAGATTCACTGTGCTTCCCACTGGTGGAAGACCACTGCAGTAGTTACACTTTTTTATGTCATGGGCAGGTTCACATTAACTGGAATTGCGTAGAAAAAAGCAGATTCTGGGAGATGACATATACTAACACTTCTGAGAAACTGCAGTTCCACTGTAAACACTGAAATCTGATGCATGTCTGGTTATCCATCCAGCTTCATTCCTCTAAAAAAAAAAGGGTTTTTTTTCAGTATTTCCTACATCTTAGTTGTCTTCAAAAAGGGCGACAGTCTAGTTTCAAAATGTGTCTACCAGTGCACTGGGAAACAGTCAATTATTTTTGTTTTTTGAATGAGCATGTGGAATGGGACACGCAGTAAATAGTTTCACTTAAGTAGAGGTGGATCACTGGCTAGAGTTGTTACAGCTGAGACCTTATCAGACAGTGCACTGTTTCATCAAAAACAGTATCTAGAAGAGAATTAAGTATTATCTGATGTCAGTGTGTTAGGAACTTAGAGGTAGAACTTATAGTCAGAATAATTTGCTATAGGAAGTGAAAAACAATACTATTTAATTAATAATGGCGTCTTGTAGAAAACAGCATTACAATAATATCAGAGGGAAAAATAATTTTGGAAGTCCTAGGGAAGTGAATGAGTAAGTATGGCTGCAATGGCACAGTTAAGTAACATGAATGTCTGGCTTTATGAGTCCTTCTTTCTTTAATAGTCCTTAGATATGATGCCGTGAGTGACTCCCCCCTCCACCCCCCCCAAAAAACAGGACTCTGAGCACGTTAGTGTAGGGTAAGATAAAAAGTAAAGGTTCTTTAATATCACAGGCCTACGGCCTACAGGAATACATGATGACATGCATGTGCTCCAGTTCTTGTTTCCATGGCTTTTATAATAAGATCCCTTCAATCATTGCTTTACACATTTCTCAGTCCAGCCCCTGGCCCAAACCTAGAATTGGGTCTGGGGTCATCAAGACCCTCTGTCTTCATCAGCTCCTCTTCCTCGGGCACACAAAGGTCCTTTGGAGTTCATCCAATTCTGACTTCTAGGTCACTCTGACCTGTGTTTATGTTTCGTTTTGTAGGCCTTCTGATATCCTTCAGCTCTTTACCTTGAAAAAGAGACTAAGGAACTGAGAGAATTTGAGCTACTGATAAATGTTAAGGGTTAGGATGTATAAACAATGAACTTAGACTGCCAGAATATTAGCACATTACATCTACATTTGCTACAGTTACTGTGCTCCTAAAATCTACAAAATGTGAAAATCAGAATAAAAACCACTTTGGCAACAATATATTTAAGATACCTAAAAGAATATGTTTAATGAGCTCCTGTGTGTACAGCGAAACAATGAGGAGCACATTTCTTCAAGAAGAAACTGAGGAGCCAAAGGTGTATATGTAGGATTAGCCTGTTCTGGTTTTGTGCTAGTCTCTGATTTTGTTGAGTTAAAAACTATTTGGATTAGACATAGTTTGGTACCTTTATTTGTCAGAAGCTGCTTGGAAGAAAGAATTTGACTAAGTTAAACACTTACTGCAGCCAAGATGTCACAGACAAATCTAAAATACTGCACAAATTAAGAAAAACAGGCCATTGTCTCTGCCTCATCCCCTGGGAAGAGTCTCTATGCAGCTCTTTCTTCCTGTTCCTCTCTTTTACCAGTATTTGTTTTCTCAGAGGATGTCCTGTTTTTTACACTTACACTCTAATGTTTGATAGTCAATCTAAATGAAATTAAAAAGCACTGGCTTTTTTAGCAGCATAATTTGGCAGAAGCTGGAAGCAAAACAGAAATATGGAAAATACAGCTTCTTCAAGGCCAAAAATGTGAAGAAATTATGCTGAAAATTAACATAAAAGTGTTTGAGCAGGAGAGAAAGAAGGATGCTTCTGGTTTAGGATCGATTCTAAACAGCATGTGGCCATCCTGAAGAGATGGAGGTTCAGCAAACTTTAGAGAAGGAGAATCGAAGAAATATTTTTGCTTAATTTGTGTTGCTGCTAGAAACCAACTGAAGTGCAAGGGAACATCTATATTTTATTTACAGAAATGAAGGATGTAGAAGGAATGTTGAAGTCAGCCCACTGTATGCAAAACCTGGTGCAGAGAAAATCTGAGCTCAGAATTATAATGATAAATATCAGTGAGTCAGTAACATTAAAATAAAAGCCTGAAAATTATTAAGAACAAACATGATTCTGTGATATCCCTAAGGATCCGTGTCCTAGTTCAGCAAGCCAGGACCAGTTTATCACTGTGTGCGTGTGACCAAAGCTGTATATTCTAAACCCTCTATGCCATTTCCCAAGAACTGTTAACAATGGACCATTTGCAGTAGCTGCCCAGGGCACACCTGACCTCTCAGGATGTAAGATGCATGTGAAGGAAGCCTGTGAGATAAGAGCTGTGATAACTCCCTTCCAGGAAGTTGTTAGCACCTCCACACCCAGTCTGAGGGGTCATGTCTGCTAATGGGCCATCAATGATTCCAAAATACCCCATGACTCACAGAGTGAGATTACCCATTGTGTAGTTACCCGCCCTGAAGGAGGTACTGGGCAGTCCCACCTGGACCCGAGGGGATATAATCTTGGGGGTTCTGGGACTTGGGGAACCACTCGGTGGAACCAGAGTAGGACCAGAACCTTGACAGCAGGAGACCACCACTCTTGACCAGACTGCAACCGTCATCTGCACCAACAAGTTTTTCACCTCCTTTAACTTTGGACTTCAGGGAACCATGTAAATCTCAGCGCAGGGGCTAACAAACCTCATTGTGTTTGTGCCCCAGGGTGCTGGGTTATACTTCTGGTTTTTGTGGGTTAAGCCCAATTTCTCTTTGTGCCATTGCATTTATTGTAATATTTTTATTAAATTGTAACACTGACTTATAATCTCTTTTGTGTTGGATTCGTTTCTCCTGCCGTTTTACATTTAAACCAGCATAATCCTTTAATAAAGTTGCATAAGAAAGATATCCGATATCCTGTCCTATTGCTTAATTAATACCTGATACCATAAGTTACACAGATGTATATAATTATGTATATGTAAAATGCATTGCATGAAATCTATTTGACAACAATTTATATACTCATTCAAATCCAATTTTTCTTGCCTCTCAGCAAGTAATAATAGACCATTGTTATTGCTTCATATGACAATTAGATTGTATTAAAGCTGGCCATAAGAAAATGGAGTGTGTGCAATGCCACCTCCCTGCCTTTATGTACAGAGTGTGCTCTGAGGAGAAGCTCACAGTTTCAGATCTGAACCCTTGGCAACTGAAGACCCTGTGGGTACTGCCCTTTTGGATTTTGATTTTTGATTTTGTGTGTGTGCTGCATTTAATTGTTCTTTGTATTGAAATTTGCACTCTGTGGTCAGTAGTCTTCCTTTTTGATGTATAGTATGTGTTAAATAGAAAAGAAATTTAAATCTTCATAAATAGAAAAGACATTTAAATGTTCATAAAATCTCTCTGCAATCAGGAGATGCAAACAGAAGTTTGATTTTTATTTTTTCATCAAGTCTTCAGAAATATTGGTCAGTTTCCTATTTTTTTTAAGAGAAAAAATGCTAGGGTTCTCTTTTAGGTCTGCTTGACTCAACTAGATGAGTAATTGAATAGTAGTACAGTAGAGTATTGATAACTACCTGACAAAAAAGAAAAATCCTTAATGCATCCCTCAGAGAAGACACAACATGACATGTCCCCTGTCTGCATGTCCTTTATGTTGTAAATGTGACAAATTGAGTCAGAGCAGCAAACAACAGGGAAAGAAGAGTGATCAGGAAGCACAAATGCTGTAGCCACTGGGTTGGTTGCCCCTATGCAATGTATGCAAAGCTTGCTATGCCTCTGCCCTGGAGGTGGCGCCCTCGGGAGCCTCTTGGCTTCTGCATTGAGCCTTGACCTCTGCTCTTTTTTATGGGGCTGCAACATGGCATGTGGGCTGAAAGGGGTTGTTCTGAGGGCTGTCCTTTTCTTGGAGGTGCACATATGTAGGTGTGCCATATAATGTCATACCCTGAATCTTCCCTAGCTGGGGATAGGTTCTATCAGGTCTTCTGGGTTCCCTGTGGGGTGTTCCCAAGCTGTCCTGGAGCCCACACACCATATCTCAAAGAAGGGCAATGAGGTGCCCAGAGTCCATCAGACTTTGCTGGTTGGCAGATCTTGGCAGAGTACTTGCCAATACCTGAAATCTGCCTAGAGAAACATCTTTAGGGAAGCCTAATTCCAGAGATGCCATATCCAGCCCTCTGTATCACAGGGGTAAAGAGAACTTACTGCATGCAGGAGCCATCCTCAGCCCATACAGTGGGACCTGTCTCACACAGGCTGCAGCTCATTCACAGACCCAGAGGCAGGGCATCGAGGCATTGTTGGTTCTCCATGTTTAAACAAATATAGTACTTATTTGTAGCAGAGACTGATGAGGGTGTAAGTCTGGGAAATGCTGATTGTGAGGCTATTCACACTTGGGGTTGCCGTGGGTACGGCTGACTGTGGTATGGTCTCCCTGCCCTGAGTGCTCTGCTTTGCCTGAGCTCAGTAAAGAGAAGGGAGGGGAGGCAGGGCTGGAGAGTGAATCAGATGCCTGAAATTAGATGCTGTGATACCTATTCTCATTTAATGCCTACCTCAAAGGATATTTCAAATGCCAGACTGCAGTTCCAAGAAATGCAATAATACTCAGCTTTAAACTCTTGTGTAGGCTCTCTGGGATTTACATCTGCAAGAAAATGCTCCACACTGCTCACACCCTGTCTCGTATCTCCACAGAGCAGCAGATGCATAAAGCTCCTGGTACCAACTCTGTGCAGCACTGGATACTTAGTCACGAGGAGGAATGAGGCTGACAGCAGAGGTTGATGCCTTTCAGAGGGAAAACTCTTACCAGCTAATGCTTCAAACAACAGCTGCAGCATCCTCAGATTCACCAGCTCCCACTCAAAGACCTTGCCTGAATCCACTCAACAGCAGGCAGGCAGGCCACGAGCATTCATAGAGAAGCCTACTCTAAACAGAGGAACAGCTGGCCATGGATGTGCAAAGGTCTCTATCCCACTGAGATCAACATAGAAGGAGGTGAGAGTGCTGTGGGGAGTGGGAAGGGAAGAGAGTTCTTCCAGAGTCAATAATGCCCATAAACCCTTTGAGGGGGAAGGGACAAAGCAATAAGAAATGCTGCTTTTGAGAATGGGAGAAACTGAAGCCCAGATCAGTAATAATTCAGTGGAAATGGAGGAAAAACAAGGTCTGCTGCCTGGTCTTTCAAGAGATGAGGAACCCAGGCTTACAATGGGGAAAGGCATTTGCACTGGAACCAGGCAGACTGATCTGGGAACCCGTTACTGGGTTGCTGCAACTTTGGTTTTACTGCATGTATCTGGAAGGACACTATGGGCATTGACTTTTGTATCTGTAGAACTTCAAAATATTTTTCCAAAACATACTGTAGCAAAATACACTGTGTTCTCGACAAGATATTTGTAGTTTTAAGTGTGTATATATATATATATATTTATGTTTACTTGTATTTATACATTGTATGAGAATATATAGATGGGTGTGTGAGAGTGGGAAATACCTGACATATGGGTAAAATATGGGACTGTGATCAAGCATTTGTAGTAAGAGGTTCAAAATAGAAAAGGGCAATATTTTTTTAGTGACAGAGATGCACCATTATAGTTTTGAAAGGATCTTTAATATTTTGCTGTTTGGCCATTACTTTCCAGAAGGGTATACATGATATATGACTGAACACCACAAACATCTTCTTTCAGGGAAGTATTTTCTAGTTGTCAGGAGACAGGCAGTGTAGCTGAGAAGAGGATTTCATCATGCTTTCTCCAGATTGCCTAGCTGGCAGTCTCTGCTCACCTCCCAGTGGCCCTCTGCTTTGCTGCTCTGGTAATGTTTAATGTTCAGCTGGAGAGACAAAGGAGGATTGTCCTTTCAAAATGTACATATATCAGCCCTGCCTGAAAGAGAAATACAGCAGGAAACACGGATTCCAAAATGCTATTTAAAGTGTCTGAAATGCAGACAAAACAGAAATAAAACAGAAGCTAAAAGTGGTGATTTTTGTTCAAGCAGAGGAAGAACTCCCTTTTGGCACCTTTTCTAAGGCATTAACGATACCCAAAGAGCAGTTGAATTGGGGTGAGAAGAAAATGGTACTTCTGATGTAAACAGCTAGGCATTCATAGCAATAATTACTCATTTAGATACTGGTTTCCTCTGAACTGGAATTTGGGAAGTAAAAACTGTTTCGCATTCTTGGTGGTATATCTGCTGGGCTAAATTTGAAACTAAAAGCTTCAAAATCTCCTGGCAAAGCTCACCAAGTCTGAAGAATCCTACTAAACCTATGTCAGCTGCAAACTGATACATGAGTTTCTGCTCATCTACTGCACAGAATTACACCAGCCTCTTATGCAAGGCCCTAAACACAGGACACTGGCTGAGCAGTGGGTCTGGATTTGCACCACTTTTTGGTGTGGCGAGAACAATTATTGCAGACTAGATGGGCAGTACTGAGGTACTATGTGTGATGTGCTTCCTTGTTGGTTTCTTTTTTTTTTTCCTGCTACATAGCCTGTCAGTAATCAGAGACCAGAACCTGCATGGGTCAGTTTCTGGACTAGGATCACTTGATGTATTAGACATAACTAAAAATGAATCACCTGCTTCTGTTCAGATGTCCTTTTATTACACTCCTGGAGTGATAATGGATATAGATGATACCCCAAACTCCCAAACTTTGGGCATAGATTTAATGCTTTTAAAAATGAGATGTATCTTATCTTTACAAAGAAAAGCCCTTTTGGGGATGAAACATGATCTCCACTTCCAGCAGACGTGTATCCAGGGCTGCCATCTGCCACACTGAGCCTATGCCTTTCTGACTCTGGCCCAACGCCAATTAAATCTAGCATACAGAAAGCAGAGGTAAAGAGTCCAATAAAATCAAGAGAACATGAATATCACAGAAGGAAGTTCATGTCTTATTCATATGTCAATAAGGATAACCACTAGTAAAGGGCTTGAAATAAAGAGCTGAAGGATACCAGAAAAAAAAATAGTGACTTGATGAAAACAAAAGCATAACTGCATTGGCATTCCTGAAGGACTTTAGTCATCCATTTTGCTTAGAATAGGAAATGATGACCTTATCTCACAGCACTGGTATGAGCAGCAGTTGACTTTTTGATGGTGTTATCTTTAACTTATTCATTATTATACACTTTTATATGCAGAAAATATGGACTTGAAAATTAAACTGTTTTCAGAGAAGGCTAAAATGTAGAGATGCAACTGCTCATGCTGCAGTGTTAAGCATCTGATCAGCTCAGGAACCTCGGTGCCCTGGATGGAGGTGCAAGCAGCCTCTGGCATGTGGGCTGAGCATGCATCATAGTACCACTTCTTCCCTACCACAGTGCAGGATGATCAACAGCAGACCACTCATAGAAGGATAGAAAGGCAGCTAAGGGCAGAACATAAGAACAAAACAGAGACTATATTGTTCACATCATGAACAAGATACTTCCTCTTCTAGCTGAGACTTTTCAGGTCACTGTAGGTTCCTTTCTGATGTTTTGCAGTTTGTCATGGGGGTGTGTAGGATTTGTCAGGCATTTGCCTATCTATGCAGTACTTGTCTGGTTTCCTTTTACACCCATGCATGTTCTTCACAACTATAATAGCAAGGAGTTCCACATGTGTACTGCTCACTTGCATGAAGAACTAGTTCTTTTTGTTGTCTTTGAGCCCAGCTGTTTTTTGTTTGGCCTTAGTTCTTGTATTGGAAGGGACAGTAAGTGATTGGTTTCTGCTTACCTTCTTTATATTGCTAAGGATTTTCTGGACATCTACTCTAAGCCTCTAAGATGTCTCTTTTCCATAACAAAGAGTCCCAGCCTCTTGCTCCTACTGAAGATTTTCCTGCTTTTATTTATTCTTGTGGGTCTTCTATGAACCTTTCTATGTCCTTTTACAGATGAGGAGAGCAGAACTGAACACAATATTCTAGGCATGGGCAAAATACAGATTTATACTCCAGCATGATGTTTTTTGATTTGTTCTCTAGTCTCTTCCTGACAATTCCTAACATATGTTTCGCTCCTTTGACTACTGTAGAACAGTAACCTGATGTTTTTTATGGACCCATATATTATAATATGAAGGTCTTGCTCCCAAGTGGTAATAATCAGTACAGAGATCATAATTTTTGTGTGGAGCAAAGATTGGTTTTTTCTCATGTGCATCACTTTGCATTTATCTACACTGAACTTCATCTACCAATCTATTGTCCAGCCACTTTGCCCTTTCAGGTGAAAAAACAAAAAAAACATCATGGTAGCTCTTGTTCTTAGTGCCTTGGATAGCTGTGAATTATCTGCAAATGTTGTTATCTCTCTGCTCATCCTTCTCTTAAGGTGTTTTGAGTATCTTTAACAGTACAAGTTTCAGAACAAATCCAGGCAGAATTGGACTAGTGACTGCACTGAGAAATGGCCATTACTCTGATTTTCTGTTTTGAGTTTTTAATGCAGCTTTGTTTTCTATGCATGCTTATTTTCTTTGTCTTTGATGAAACAGTTTTTAAGAAGCCTCTTGGAAATCCAAGTGTATCAAGTAGATCATCCTCACATACATACTTGTTTAACTCTTTCTTGCATATTGAAGAAGCCACATTTTCTGCTCTCAAATCAGACATCCTCAGTGGATAGCATGGCTCTGATGAATTCTTTTCCCTCCTAACATGTGCTTCTTCAAGTGACTCATTTTTGACAGGCAATTATTTTAGCCGGGCTCCCATTTCCAGTTCTCTACAATAGCTCAAGGATGAGCATTCATCAGTTCTCAGAAGCTGGCTGTGGCAATATTGTGGGGAGCTGTCATGTCAAATCCACCAAGAAATGCATTTGTTGTGAAGGTCTGTGAGGCATAGTCCAGCCAATTTACCCTGATGAGCATCCACAATGTCCAGAGAACTCTGTGTGTATGTATGTGTGCGTGTGTGTGTGCATGTGCGTGTGCACGTGCACCTTGTTGTGGGGAGCTGTTCCAAAAGAGCAGTCTGTGATATTTCTGGGTTTGGGATCTGTAATTAGTTAGGAAAGACCATGACTCTCTCTATTTGAAGTTACACAACACAAGTCACCTGCGCCTCCACTGGCTCAAGACGTATAGTCTCTTCTCTCTCCCACCTTCCAAATATGTACGAGATTTAATCTTGGCGTATCATTTTCATGATTAGAAGAATGAAAAAAAAGAATAAATATTTGCATATAAAATAAGCTACCTTATTGTGGATATTGCATATTAATTAGAATCCACATATTTTCATGTACATGTACCAGAGCGAGGGCATAGGCTCAAGATGAGCACAGAGAGCTGACATGCAGGCTGCCTGTTCCTTGGAGGGACCATCTAGATTCCCTCCAAATCTCTGGAAGAAGCCAGCTGAGACTTTCTTCTGTGACACAGGCTGCACATGCTCCTTAAGGAAAGTAGACATACAAGCAAAATTCAAGCACCTATAAACAAAGAGTGTTCTTTCAGCATCAGTAGATGCATGAAGGAGCATAGATCAAAAATGAATGGTAGACTTATTTTAGAAGGAGGAGAGCCCTAGCTGCTGGTAACCTTGGGAATGGTGACATATACTCTGTGGAAAAGAGTCCAGCTGCTGAATGGTGCCTTTTGACAAACCCCGATCACTAGCCTTCTTTGAAATGCTGGCAAATTGCTTCCAAGTAACTGCATACCACTTTTCAGAGTTGCTGCTCAGACTGTGGATAGTAGCAGGCACTACTTTTCCTGTAACTCATCTAAAGTGAAAGGAAGTCCTAGATGGATTATTATGAGAGGGATTTGGTTACTCTTCTTTGCAGTAGATGTTCGTGGTGGAGTGGTGCGGCACCTCCTGATAGCACGGAGAAATCCCTCTGTGTGATTAAACAGATGGGCTATTTCAAAAACTCTGGAGAAGAATAAGTATGACTCTGAAGAAAGAAAAAAGAAAAAAAAACAGATCACAAGTGATGGTATTGAAATGCTTTTGTTAAAACTAAATAAGATTTACTATGTGAATTTTTGGGTGGGAGTGAAGAGAGGTGAAGAGGGGCACAGGGGATGCTTGAGCTGTTGAGACCTGCATGAAGCATGTGTTTCTGGAAGTGGGGATGTAGGGGTATGATGCCAAGTTCCTTCCAAAGGGGCCTGCATAAGTGAGAGTCATTTGGACTAAGTGTGGAGGTAGATAGTGACATTTTGTTGTTACACTTAAACCTTTTGCTCCAGCTGTTGTGGTTGGATTACTCTAAGGACACCTCAGGGGTAGCTTGAAGGAGTAAGCTGTGTTGAGGGACAGAGATGGGGTGTAAGAAATCTATCAAGGTAGGATAGCTGTAAGCTAAAGGACCCAACAGGCAGTCTTTGTCACTGTCTTGTACTGGATGCATTTAGGTGCATGTTTTTTGGGGGGGCAATGGGAGAGAAGGAAATAATTTAAAATTATGTTTACATTTCCTGTCACAACCCTATGAAGTTCTTGGGGAGCTACTTCTGATTTCCAAAATTCTACACTACAATAATAAAAAATTCACAAGATATTATTCAAAGAAGATATGTTTCTCCATGGCTATCAGTTAGTTCAAAGCAATCTGGATATGCCTGTTGTGTGCAAATGATCCTGGCTGAGTCTCAGTCTTCAGTGAAAAACATCTAGATGGTTTCATATTTGGAGGGGTCAGACTTTTCATTTAACTTCCAAGTTGGGCAGTTTTTGTGTAGCAAAAATGATAACTGTAATGAAGAAAGAGGGGAATTAAGAAACCATGAGAAAATGTGCTTTATTTAGGACATAAGAAATAAAATAAAAACTTTTACACTTTTCTAAGAACACACAAATCTCACTTCAATTATTTTAAAAGTGCTGAGTTATCCTGTCTTTTACAGTGGATAAGTGAAAATCGTAACAGTCCAGATGGAAAAACATCTGAGCATTGCTGATTAAAACATTTAAAACATATTTATGAATACTACATCTATTATGAACCAGCAGAGGATTTTCTTATAAGCATTTGAAATAATTTCCTGGTAGATTTCCTGCTTAACTTTTTGCAAAGATGTTTCAAAGCTTAAAAGTGTTCATTAAAGAACACAAGCATTTACATTTGTGTGCCTAAATTTTTTTTAGGTCATGGTCATCAGAAAATCTTAAAAGTATAAAATTTTTGCTTAGTTAATATAGGTGACCCAACTTGAAGGATAAAATCTGACATATTCCAGAAGTTCAAATGACACAAAAATGTATGCACTAATGCACGCAAATATTCAGGTCTTCTATGCCTGATGCTTTGGTATATGAAACTAACTTTAGGGGGTTTTGTAAGTACTGGATCAGTTTGAACATGTTTTATTTCACCCTCCCATTGGACCTGTGTGCTGGACCATAATTATTCCCTGCCCATATCTACCTTGTGGTATATTACAGAACTCTTTCTGAATGATTTCAGCTGGAATAAATGTAGGTGATTTGAGTAATAAATACATCAGTGTGTCTGTTTTTTCAATACAAATCTTGTAACATAGACAATCTAGTTTCAGAGTTCTCCCAATACAAATCTAGTAATATACACCATCTAATTGCAGAGACCTTTTCAGCAGCTGAGTCAGATTTCAATCTGAATAAAAGTCACTGACTGTGGGAGCTTGGACACCTAACTTAACTTAGTTAATACCAATTTAGGGATGACTATATGCTCCATACAAATGCTTCTCTTTATATTGTCTGATATTTTATCTTCATCACCTAATTGTCAACTCATGCTCTTTTTATTTCCTTTTTTTAATTGATTTTTGGATTTGAAGTTTTCTTTACATTTTATTTTTCTGAATGTAATACCGGGTGATATATATTACTCATTTATCAGTTTTATTACAGTCTTTTCAAAGAATTAGTAATAAATACTTATGAGCTACTTTTCTTTTTCTTTGTTTAATGTCTTGGTTTATTCATTACCCAATACCATTCTTCTAAATACCACTCTTTATATCTCTATTTTCTGATGATGGCCAAATCTCTGGATAAAGTGATTTAGTAAATGCTTTGCTTGACTCCATTGTCACAGAGTTTGTGTGTGCTACTAGTGAGGCTTTATATACAAACAGACTGTGAAGCTGTATTTAAAATACTTTCATCTACCTTATTTTTCATTGTCCAGACTTTGCCAACTGAAATGTGAAAGAAGACACTCTTCCTCCTGCTGCGATTCTTGAATCAGCTTGAATATTTGTTATCACAACATTCTCGGTTTTTAATATGTGGTAATGATATGAATATACTTTGTGTGAAGATTTCCCTTGTACTGAGTGCATTTCTCCTCTTTTTCCTCATGCAATGTCTGTGTGGTGAGTCAAATACCTTTAATAAACATTAATAAATATTACCTTTAGCATATATTTAAGTCAGCAGAGGGGATATTTTCCCATTAACCTACTAAGCTTTTTTATTTAAATAAGTGGATCTTAACAATTTACAATGAAGGACAATTTTTAATAAATTTCCATGTTAAGGGATATTTGTAGCAGTAAACCTGACAGAAAAATATCAAGGTGCCTTTTAGGAGGTATACTATGTTGCAAAAATTATATTATAAAGAATAGGCATGTGTGAATCATATTTTAGAAGCTGGTCTAGTAATTCAAAGCAGAGTGAAAGAGCTGGCTTTTGTGGCTAAAAAGAGCTTCAAATTAAATTTTGCATAATTTTGGGCTTGTTCATACTGAATTATTAAGATGGACTAGATTATAAACCAAAACCTTCATTATATTTGTTTTCTTGAATAATATATGTTTTAGTTAAGGTAGGTCTTGCTGTAGGGGATTGTGACTAAAGAATACCTTTGTGATTCTCTTCTGCATAGTTCCAATCCCTGCCTGTGTCCATATAAATAATAGCTGGCAGCTTTATGTATTTAGGCATTTTAAGGCTATTTATGCTCAAAAAGTGGAATAAGAATAAAAGCCAGTCAAAATGAAATTCCAACAAACATTTTCCCAAGCATCACCCAAGGGCATGATAGTGAAGGAAAACCCACATGCTTTGTTGCAAGTCAGACTCTCATGTTGTGTCTCACTTCGTCTCTAATTGCATCTTCACTTCTGAAATTCCTGCCTAACATTGAGATTGGGTTAAACAAGGCTTCTCCAATACACTTGGGAGTTCCTGCATCTAGGTGTTCTTTGATTCTTGGTGTGACTTTAAAGAAAGCAATTGCGGCTTTGTAAAATTCAGTTTTCTTCCCTTTATTTAAATTGTATTTTCCTGTAATATTCCATTATCGTCTTCCTCCTTGTTACATGCTGGGGCTGGGTGGGGCTTTTAGCAATCTGATCTAGTGGAATGTGCCCCTGCCCATGGCAGGCATGTTGGAATGAGATGATCTTTAAGGCCTCTTCCAGCCCAAATTATTTTATGATTCTATGATTTTATATAGCATGGCAACAGCTTTCATTTAGATGCAGAAGGAGAAAATGTCTAGGATTTAATGTTTTCAAATATGTATCTCCTAGTTCAGCAAGCCAGGACCAGTTTATCACTGTGTTGGTGTGACCAAAGCTGTGTATTCTAAACCCTCTATGTAATTTCTCATGAACCGTTAACAATGAACCATTTGCAGCAGCTGCCCAGGGCACACCTGACCCCTCAGGCTGCAAGCTGGGTGATAAAGAAGCCTGTGAGATAAAAGCTGTGATAACTCCCTTCCAGGAAGTTGTTAGCACCTCCACACCCAGCCTGAGGGATCATGTCTGCTAATGGGCCGTCAACGATTCAAAAAATACCCTATAACTCACAGAGTCAGATCACCCATTGTGGTACTCCTGGGGGATTTACTGGGCAGTCCCACCTGGACCCGAGGGTATATAATCTTGGGGTTGGGGACTTCTGGTACTATTCATTGGATCCAGAGGAGGACCAGAACCTCGACAGGACTGCGACCACCACTCCCCACCGGATTGCCACAGTCATATGCACAAAACAGGTTTTTCTTTCCCTTCTTTTTACTTTGGACTCAGAGGAACCACATGGGACTCAGCACAGGGGCTAACGAACACCATTGTGTTTGTGCCTCTGGGTGCTGGGTTATACTTCAGGGTTTTGTGTGTTAAAACCAATTTCTCTTTGTATCATTGCATTTATTGTAATATTTTTTATCAAATTGTAACTCTGACTTATAATCTCTTTTTTGTTGGATTCATTTTTCCTGTCAGTTTACCTTTAAACCAGCACAATATACTTAGAAACATAGGCAGTACAGTAATGCATTTACAATTTCATTTGAAGAATTTTGGTATTGCTAGAGAAATCTACTACTTCTTATAGAAAGAGAGGATTTGCTACCTATGGAAAGAAACAGATATTTAAACCAGAGCAGGACAGATAAAACGTGTAATTCATGTAAATGTATTTCCCTGGCAATATTGCAGATAGTTCTACAAATAACTACTTTAGAAATCAGTTCCATTGGAAAATAATGTGAGATAATGACTAGAGTAACTAGACAGAGGGGGCAAGAAGGAATTCCCTGACTTAAATTATCTGTTTATTAATTTCTATTTCCATTTTGCTTAAGGACAGCATTACATTAATTATGTTACATGCCTGAAATATTTTCTATTCCAACTATAATATTTGTAAACAGTGTAAAAATTGGAGTCAGAGTAGGTACTTAGAATACTGTAATATATTGCTGTCATTTTTCTAGGGTTAGTTTAATGGAAGAAAAATAGATTTTGTCTTTTATTTCTTTACTCCTACCTGCTGAGGTCATAGGGTACAATTCAATCCACTAAAGGTATTTGAAAAGATCTTGTTTGTACACCTGCTTTTTGATAAATTGTATTTTGTTAAATCTAGACCAAATTTATCTTTGCAATTAGAATTGAAAAGAAAATACTATAAATTTAAGACTTGCATTTCTAAAAAGGAGAAAATGAATTGTTGCTCCTTAATGAAAATGCTGTATTATAAACACTCTCAATCATGGTAGATGTAAACACACAGGCAGAATTGATGTTTCAAGTGTCTTTCTCCTGGTGTGAAACCACTTTAATCACTTTAAAAAATACATAAATTTTAATATCTTTTAAATTGGTTCAGTAAACTTCTAAGTATGATGAAGAGATGACAATCAAGGTTCTTAATTTTATGTGTTAATATCCACAGTACCAAGAAGACTATAGGATTGTAATCAGTTAAAATGTCACTTTTGGACAAATTTATTCACTGGTTATAAAACTAAAAAATGTATAAATCTGGCCAATGAAAGGAGAAAATAACTATTTGAATCTCAGAAGCAAATTGCCCTTTTCAACAGCACACTCGAATTGCATCCCAAATATTCAACTTTAGTTGGTGAAGGAAAGATTCATCAGGGAATGCAATTCCTCATAAGAAGTTATATTCTGCAGTACTAAATAAATAATTTTGAAAGAAAAGAGAGAAACAGAATTTAGACTCAAGATGTAAAGTGAATATGTCCCATAACATTGTAAGATTGGATATCTTAAATGAAGGAGTAAAAGTTAGCTGCTTTAATGAGTTAATTACTCTTAGCTGCTCCTAATGCTTTTTATGTCTGAAAGATTTTGCCACCCTTAAAGGGATGTGAAGGGAAAAGAGAAAATCAACAACTCCATTCCTTAATGACATTATATAACTAAAGACTAGTGCAATGCTACTGCATCACAGTTTACTACGAATGTAGTGTTACTTTTTAGAGGCTTAAAGACAAACCTGTTTGTTTACATCAACCTTTGTGAAATCTCACAGAATTCTTTTAAGAATATACCTCTAGGTAAGAATATGCTTCCCTTTATAGTCTTCAGTACTCGTGTCTATGGAATACAAAATTAGTTATTCTGGAATGATTTTCCTTACAAATATTGACATGAGAGTATAGACCATTAATTACATAACAAAGGACACCAACCAAGCCAAACCTCATTTTTACTTTCCTAGTGGATATTCAGTCTAAAGAGTGTTAAAGCACTGTAAATATATTTTTATCCTGGATTGGTATATTTGCTAGGGTACATTCCTCCCTAATTTCATCAGAGAAACACAGTGCTATAGGACTGCTCTTATTCAAGCCTTAAGCTTACTTAATACAAATTGTTAGTAGATATCTGCAGATGAAGTACCTTGGCATCTGAATGTGCTGTATTCCCCCTCCTACTAGCAGTTACAGGACGCTTCACAAGGCAAGCCAGATTTTATGCAGTGTTCTTTATTTGTGGCAAATTAGGGAGATGTTCTGAAGCACCAAGACTGCTGAATCTATTTACCAAATGCCAGGTGACTGCAGTTATTATTTTATAGGTGAACAACTAGAACTATCTAGTTGTGCTTGGAATATATACATCCATAGCAGTCCAAATTACTCCAGCAGTAGTGCTGCTATTTATACAAGTGGTAATAGCACTACAGAAAATACCACCCACCTGGGAATAAGAGACTGTAGTAAAAGTCCTTATTTATCTGCCTATCAAAATACTCTAAGGCTGAATTCAAAGAAGGATAGTGTTTATATTAACAGTGGAAAAACAGTACCTGTGTTCTTTTCATGCATGGAAAATGGTGTGTGAATGTTTCTTCAGCTGTGCAAAAGAAAATCACCCCAAAAATACAGTGTAGTGGGTTGTAGTAAAATTGCTGAATGGCTATACATTGAAGGCTTGAGAAGCAGGTTTTGGAAGAGTAAAACTCACTTATGTTTATAGAATTGTCAGTTCCTACCCTTTCATGAGTACATACTCTGATGTGTAATAGAGTGATAGCATGTTTTAGAATATAGCTACAAATGGATTACAATTGTAGATGACACATTAGCTTGCTGAGAGTAATGGACTCAATGGCGTCCTGATGAGGCACCACACCAGTTAGTGCATGCTGTCAAACATCTCTGTGTACACTGTTTCCCAAGGGGGTGAGAAGACTAAATGAGCTGGGGTTGTGAAGGGTGCAGTGGCTTGTGTGTGCTACCATACAGTCCCAGCTCAACGTTGTTGAGACCCAGGGGAGCAAGGGTGAGTGCAGACAAAAGCCCTCAGGAACCTTGCCACTGTCTACAGAGTAAACATACCCTAAGTCATTTTTATAGAATACTTAAGCACTGTTTAGTTGTCTAAAAATGAGAAGAGCTGTAGCTGTAATGATCTGATATCATTCCACATAGACTTCCAGGATAGAGTGAGACAAGGTCACCTGTTGTAGCTGGAAAAGTTAGTCAAGCTTCAGGCAAGTGAGCCGTATTCATTCAGGTATATAGGTATGTTTTGGTGAAAGCTGGAATTTACAAACTCTACAGGCTTGTCTAGTAGAACTGATCTTGGAAGAATTTCTTTAATTCCTCAAAAAATTATATGGCATTAGCTATTTGTTGGTATAGTTCTATGACTAACAGGACTTTCCAAAAAGTTCACTTCAGCTTACCTCACTTCACCACTGAATGAACTATTATGTACTAGTGTTAGCTGTACATTAGTGTTGTCCTCACCATTTCAGCTCACACAACTCTCTTGTGTAGGTCCTCAAGAGTCTTAAAGAGTAAATTTCACCATAACATCTTTGTAATTGGAAAACTTGAGGGGAACAATGGGACTAATCAAGCAAAGTATAAAGTGAATGTTTCTTTTAGTAACTGTTGTATTTTCTAAGTGGGCTATCATGGATTTTACACCTTCACGGATAAAATTCATTTTCTTATAAGTGGTTTTGAATTAAGATGGGAATAGAACTTAAAATGGTAAATGTATTACTTTCACACTAAATACACATGATTTTTTTGGCCTGGAGCCCAAGTAGAATTAAGAATTTTTCTCTGCTATAAGCTTTTGCTTTAGTAATTTTCAAGCTCTTTTAACATTTGCCAAAGAGCTGAAGGTGCCTGTTCTCTCTGTTTCTATGTGCTTTGAGCTCTATAGCTTTCTGATGCACTCTCTTATAGCTTCTAGTGTCTCTTAACAGTTTAATTCTGGAAGTAGGATTAAGTGAAATATGCACAGATGGCTAAAACAGAGACTTGGTCAGGCAATTTGTCATTAAAAATAACTGCTATTACAGTCACTGGATCTAAACCTTGTCCAGGGAAAATTAAGAGTATTAAAAGGCCTGGCTGACCAGATTGTTATAGGTGTGTGTATAGTTAATTCATGAATACAAATACAATTCTGGATACCTAATTTTTATTCAAATTATTGTCGGCCAACTGAGGACCTTCAGCTCTCCTTAACTTGTCACATTTGTCATACCTGGGTGACCTATACTGGTGCCTATAGAAAACTAACTTAGGAAGGGGAAGGTCTAATTGGACTAAAATGTATATTCCTCAAGGTATGTGTGTTATGGAACAGAAGTTTGGGAGAGAAGCAGTCACTGACACTCTAAATTGGATTAAACTAGAACATTTTAAGTTGATTTATTTAGGTCCAAGTTCTGGTTTAATGCTTAGCATTTAGAAACAACTAGTTTATAATAGGGTTGATAATGCATTTTTGCAGGTAGGATGAGCCACTGATAGTTGTGAGAGGAATCAAACATGGGAAAGCAACTTGTGTGGAAGGATCTTGGAGACAGGACTGGGAGCAGTATGTGATGCTGTTCCTGGTGCCTTTGTAGAAGCAAGGTCTAGAGGAGGAGCTGGTAATGAGAAATAGTTTGCATGCCAGTCCTGCATCTACTGAATATGTGGTGTGTTCCTTGGTGCCCCTGCACCTCAGGGTATCAGCAGACCTGACTTACCTGTGGCAGATATTGGCAATCTGAACAGGTATCAGTGTAAGCACACTCAAGGCTTGTAACAAGACAAACCCATGAACATCACATCACTTGTTGAAGGTAATGGTAGAGTTTTCGCTGTCCTGCATAACATCCCAGCCTTGGCCTAGACCTTGACAAGCCATGATGTTCAGATTAAAACTGAGATGATCAAATACTTATTTCAAAGATCTGTATGTATCAAAGAGAAATCTTGCTGTATGTCATCCCTCACAGAACCTGTCTTCTGAATGTGACAGTGATTCACAATGGGTTTCCTTGAGTTCACTACAGTTTATGCTAAATACCCTGGTTCCTGTGACAATGCAAATCTCTGAGTTGGATCAGCCATAGATTTTAATTATTAGCATATGATTTCTTGAAGAGTTTCTTGCAAAAGTACCTTGCTAAATGCTTTTTTCATCCTTACTTAAGTACTGATTAGGTTACATGCTCAGTTCAAAATTGACACTTGCTTCCCTCACTGACATGGTTTCATGTGTTTTGTATTTCTCCTCACAATTTGCTTTTATAGAGAACCACACTTCAGTCAGATTCATCCCAAATGCTTAAGCCTAATATTCATTCACAAGGTTCATGAATGCTCGTGAGTTACATTGGGAACCGTGGTGATATTTGCATCATTTCAAGAGTACCTTCTGCAGCGGATTTACAGAAATTAAGTTTAATATTTATATCATGTTGCATATTGCCTGGTAAAGGCTGATTTCACAATATGTCTTTGTCATCAGGGACCAGATCTCAGCAGGTGACTTCATTGATCCTTCACAGAACAGATGAAGATTTCAAGAATAACTTATGAAGGTTAGATTTTGTGGTTTATGTAGGTTGGTCCAAATTGTGATAGAGAAAGAAAGTGCTAAGTGATGGAGGGGTCAAGAGGGTGAAGTTCAAGAGAAAGCAGAAAAAGAGTTCAGCCTGCTTTTCCACAGTTCCCAGAGTGTTATGATTTTCCCTGTCTAAAATTCTGCAGCAGATTTTTAGGCACTGAGTGTTCATGCCGCACAGACTCTTCTATGAACCAATAACATTGGAACATGTGGTACTGGCCTAATAATATTCAGGCACCAAGACCCTTCAGAGCAGTGAAAGTGAGTCATTTGAAATTCCCATGATCCATGGTAAAACTAATGGTGGCAGTGTCTGTCAGGTCAGGCACCCCTGGCTGTGCTCCAATTAGCTGTACTTGTAATTGATGTTACGAGTTTGAAGTCTGTTGTGATTCATGTTACTACAGTTCACAGTAGTGTTATGGAGAAGTGACTGAAAACCTAATAATTGAGCAAAGTGGCAGAGGTGGGAAATTAAAAAAGTCAGGGAGCATAGCATGAAAAAACCCCCATACTGACTACAATGGGGCTACTGTGCTTCATTCCCCTTAGAACATTTCCATCCAATTGTCAGGAAGAATTTTGGCAGGCTGTATTGCATTTTGGCCTCTGAGAATATTCCTTGCAGTTTTAACCAGCTTTCACAGACTCCTCCAGGTTCTTGGTATAAAGAGAGAGAGATGTGTATCATAGGCATTTAGTGAGAAGCAGTTTAGTCAGAGACTAAAACACTGATGCTTTATTTTAGCTGCTGGAGTACATGGGGTGTTAGTGATTTCTTAGGCTCTCAAGCTTTCAACTCCATTGGGTGCACCTGGTCCTTCCTAAGGTTCAGTCACACTGGCACAGTCACTACAGAACTCAGCCAAAAGTCTGCACTGTGCTCTCCATGAGGGTCATCTTACAGCACTGAAGTACAGTCCAGAGAGCATAAGAGGGTGTCTTGGGTTCAGGTGGCAAAATGCCAACTGCCCAATACAGAGTCAAAGATTTTCTCCCTCCAGTTGAGAAAAAGGGAGAAAGTCAAAAACACCTAGAAACTCAAACCAGTTTCTGCTTAAAATAACTATATATATTTATACAGAAAAGAGAAAATTAAAAGCAAATTACAATATAATACACACACAAGTTAGAAATAACAAGAAATAACTTCCTACTCTTCAGGGAATGCAAATCCCACTATTCTAACTAAAAATTACTTCAGAGAACTCAGTCCCCAGAGAGACAGACTTAAGCAGAAAACTAAGAACAAACATTTTACTTCCCTAAGATAACATGATGGTAAGCCGGTGCTCTGGGCTTGGGCCTCCCTGTCCCTCCTGGGACAGCATGGTACATCCTCCTGGGACCACAGTTTGAAGCAACTGACCAAGCTACTCCCACACTGGGTCTTATCCTTTGAGATGATGTCAGAATATGGTATGAAATACCATTGGCTAGAAGAAGTCAGCTGTCAGCTAGCTCAGCCTAGCTCAAGACAGCCAACAGTCCCAGGCCTACCCTGATATCCAAAGCCTATATTTAGGCCCACACCTAGCCAAACCCATAACAGAGGGCCATGGCCCTTTTACCATGCCTCAGAAGCCTGAGGAAGCCTTCTGAAGCAACCTGCAACTTCTGAATTGCTTGTACGTGCTGAGAGAGGATGTGTATGTGTCAAGCACGGGATGGCTGTAATTCAAAGTTTTGTGATTATCCCAGAAACACTAGTCCTTGTACCCAATTTTTCACCCTCTTGTCAGCAACAGGAGAGGCAATCTCACTGCTGAGTGCAGAACACTTCCCCTTTACTCTTCTTTCCTTGTTATGTCTGAAGAGCCCTGTACAAAGGGCTCTTCTTTGGATGACAAAATCAATTCTGCTAATACTTTTAAGAAGTTTTGAGGTGAGCTGACTACCCAAATGAGCTAATTTAAAGGCAACTTAGTTATTTCTGCACATTTTCAAGTAACTGCAGCGTAGGCATATCTTTTCAGGCATGTCCATTCTCCTTTGCTAAAACCATATTGGAATATATTTCTTGCCTTATTATAATACAATTACAGTATGTAGACCTATATTGGCACTGAAACAGCATAAAATAAAATTAAAATGCTTTAGTTTTATGTCTGAATAACAGCATCAACCTGAAATCCTGCTGTGGAGTTTATGTCACATGCAGAGGCATATAAGAGCCTCTGAGCATTCTTTTACTTTATGCCCTATAAATTCCCTCCTTCTGGCAGAGCTCGCTGAATGGCTCTTAAATTTTGTGCTGATATTTGGTTTTGTGTATGTAGCAGCAGTCTGTTCAATCATTTCCTGAAGGAAGCAGCATACAGAAGACAGCCTTTCCTAACCCCTGTCTGCTTCCCTTGCCTCCAGGCCTCTCTGTTTCCCCATCAGTTTCTCTCTCTGCTAGAAAGAGATTCTTATGTTTCTTGCCTAACAATTACTGACTTTGCAGATAAAAGCTGTTGGCTGCCTGCAAAGCCCAGGATCCTAATGTAAAGAAGGGTGGTAGCTGAAATAGCTTAAGGAAAGAAAACTTTAATAAAAGAAATTATGAGATAGAGGGGTTTTGTGGCAAATTTTGTAGAGCTTCAGGAAATGCTGACTTGCCCAATATAATTTCGTTGTTCATTTTATGGGTTATTTTGCATTGTTTGCATTGTTGTGGTTCCCCCTTCCCCCCCACTACTGAAGGTAAACAATAACACAACTACTTCCCTTGACTGAGTCCTAGACAAACACAGGAGTGGTTTACCAGACTCCTTGAAGATGAATGGAAGGTCTGAGGAAGTGTGGGGCTCTGGCAGGGCTGGCAGGGAGGTAGATGGGTGTGTTCTTTTAGAAAAGAAGTTCTGGAAAAGAAGACAAGTGGAGAGGGTATTTTATGTCCTTTTCCTGGAAATGTCCAACCCTTTCCAAGCCCTGCCATGCAGTGTCTCTCAGCAAAAGATTGCTAGCTGTTTGGTATTTTCTCCAAAGCTACAAAAGATTACTAGCGTGCTATGTAGAGCTGTGCTTGAAATTAACTGAGAAATATTGTAATTTCTGAAACCCCAGAATTTTTAAATAAAGGAAATTATCATAGAAACAAGCAAAACGCTTGATGCAATATGAAGTAATTACATTGGATTTCATGAGAGAAGAAGGAATTGTTAAAGGAGAGAAAGATCGTGCAAGAATCGGGGAAGGAAACCAGAGATAAAATAGCAAAACCCCAGAAATTAAACAATTTAAAGTGAAGTTCACGTTTTATGAGATATGACATATGCAGAAGCTGCAGGATAGAGGCTACAAAAAAGACTGAATAATTTTTATGAAAGTAACAATAACAGTCTAGATTTCATTTTGAATTACAACCTTTGTGTCTTTTGCCACAGCTGATCAATCATACCACAATATACTAGAAGAAATATGTTGAAGGCACATCAGATTTGTAGATTTTATAACTTCAGCTGGCAGAAACAACAACATGACTGCATGTATACTTTAATTAGCAGGGGAAAATCACATCAAGTTCAGGGAGATGTGTCAATTTACACAAGCAGAGGAGTTAGTCCTTGTTTTGGAATAATTCCACTTGAATGCAAATGTACAAATGTTTTTAGCAGTCTGTATTCTAGTTGCATTATTGCATACAGTAAACTACATAAACTAGTAATGTAATTCAAAGCCTATTATGAGGGTTTGTACACTGTTAACAGGCCTGAAAATAAGAAGCATCTATTATGCAAATGTCACACACCCTTGAATTAATTATGTATTTTAGATGATGAATCTGACCCATATTTTACATAAGTCACTCCATTTTTTTTGTTCCTGTTAGTAGTCAGAAAGGTTCATATTATGAACATGCTTGCCAGTCAGCTGGTCTTTCCTAAAAATATTGCATTATATCTCCATGTAAATGTCTCAAGCCTGTGCACATGAAGGTGAAAAGGCAAAAACTTCCTGGGTTCACATGGTTTTATGCTTCACTTACATAAAATGATAATGCACCCTTAATACTGATTTGTACAACATTGACCTTTTTAGTATATAAATATATCATCTCCCCACACAATGCAATCAACAGGGTATAGGGTGATTGATTCAGAAGAAATTACCTTGAAAATCTCAGGTAAATGCTTTCATAGGGAAGTTTGCAGGTATAGCACAGTCAGATGTAATATGTATGATGTGTTCATGAAGGATGCAGTCTCAGTGCTGTAGTCTCTTGACTACATATCATGGCTATAGTCAAATGGTGATTAACTATTTCTGTGGTTGTTCAGAGTATTTATATTTGAAAAGAAAAACAGTAAAGGCAGATGACTAATAGTCCAAACTGGGTGATAAATAAATGGTTTTATACTGTACATATGTATGGACTTGTCAGAACTGACAAGGTACAATGCTTTCAAAACCAAAATATTTCCATCATGAAAGAGATGTAACACAAACATACAATTTTTTTGTCATAATTTATTGCAAAAATGTCTCCTAGCATGCAGATCCCCAGATTCCTGCAGTCATGAAGCCTTTATTTGTCCTCGTGAAAGCAGGCCTAAAACTTTTATAAATGTGGTTTGCATATTAGTGGGCAGAATCAGCTTCAGCTAAGTTATTTTTATGGGTAGGACAGAAAAATGTCATTTAAGGTTGGTGAGGGTCCAAATTTTCTTTCTGCTATGCATTCCTGCCTCTTTGAACACTTTGACAACTGAGGTCAGTGGACTCTAAGCTGGAGCACATCTCTGATACCCGTGAATATAATAGTGTGTACCGAGAACAGATCCTGCCTGTATTTTAGGGGAATAAGGAGATACCATAACAGAAACCTGCAAGTTCCTGATATTTGCTGATCACAAATATCAGACCTGAAAAGAATAAAACTGTTGAATATCAAAAGTAGATCCCATTTATCAATAGCTAGAGCTCCAGACCTTGTTGGTAGCTGCTCCAGATGGCACCAGTTAATGCTGCTGGTGTCAATCAGTTCTCTTGTTTGAGCTCATGTTTCTACCAGGGACATCACCTGAAGCCAAAATAAAGGTCAGTCCTCTGTGCTGGCAAAGTGGAGCAATTGCTAGACATGCCTGATAAAATAATTGTATTTACCATTCTTCCTGGTAAAGGAAAATCCCTGTGACACTGAGGAAATGCTAAATTCCCCGTCTGTTGAGACATTATGGTGTTTGTCTGCGACCTTGCACAGGAAGAGTCTTGCATTTCTGGCAGCCACAATACATTGAAGGTAACATGGCTTATCATCTTTCGCTGCTGACACCTTATGGCTCTTGTCTGGTCAGGAATCAAAATGGAAAGGTTGAATTTCATAATGTAGTACTAAAGAATACAAAGAACTATTCATAAAAGTGCAGCCACAAATGGATTTGACTGCAAAAGCTTTTAAAATATTTTATTTTAGTTTGTTAATAATTGTATGGTGAGCTCTTCTCTGAAATTAGAAAGAAGATATATAATATGCTGCCTTGCATTTAATTAGAACGTTTTATAATACCATTTGTATGAATGAATAGCTTTGGACGAAATGCAGTTGAGTTGTTCTTAATTTGGTCACTGGAGTACTGCCATTTTTTTTTTCACTTACAACAATAGAAAGAGCAAAAAGAATTATTACAAAAGTGGCTGGCCCAGAATCTCAGCTGTCGCTAAACAGCTTGGGAATGACAGTGTGTAGGTGTATAAATATAGACTTGTCACTCCTGTGGATGTCTAAGTCAGGATGGTCTCCATATTTCCAACCTCTCTTTTTCTTTTAGCAGTTCCTAGTTGTTTAAGTCAAGTCTATCAAAATACTGGAAAAAGTGAAGGCAAGAAAACTGAGTTCAATTAAAACCAGCTTTTTATTAAAGCGTAGGCAGATGGGCTGTAAAATATTTTTGGCTATCTAGGACAATGGGCACCTGTAATGAGCTTGCCTGAGTGTTATGTATTTTGTATAATTTAGAAAGGAACACTAGGTTGAAAGCAGCAAACCCTAAAATATCTAGAAAAACAGCACTTTATGGTAAATGAGACAAATACTTTTTTCTATAGCAAGATGCATGGTGAAATCAGGAAGAAATTATCCCACTTATATTTTACTCCTAAAAGGTATAGTACACCATATAATAAAAGTTTCTAGATTATATTTCTCTAAATCAGTTGTATTGAAATGCAGTAAATTAGATCAATCCTCCCAGGCACTCAGCAATAGGACAAGGGGGCACGGGCTTAAGCTCTGCCAGGGGAAATTTAAGTTGGACATCAGAAAAAAATTTTTTACAGAGAGAGTAATCAGGCATTGGAATGGGCTGCCCGGAGAGGTGGTGGATTCACCATCCCTAGAGATCTTTAAATGCAGATTGGACGTGGCGCTGGGTGCCATGATCTAGTAAATGAGCTAGAGTTGGACCAAGGGTTGGACTCGATGATCTTGGAGGTCTTTTCCAACCCAATCGATTCTATGATTCTATGATTCTATGATTCATTATACATCTTATCTCCTATAGCAGAATGCTTTTCTGCAGAATGAGCAACCCTTCCCTGGAGGCAGCATTCTGCTTTTCAGTGTCAAGGCACCATGTACATCTGAGGACAGACCTCAGCAACTTTTGTAGTGACAAAGGACTGCATAACTTATAGAGATGGTGTGTTACAGTGCTATCTTGGCAATATAACTCATAAAGTGCTTGTTTTCAGCATTTTCCTGCATTATTGTGCTCTGTGAGAGCTGCAGATATGTTCCTTTATTTTCAGAAGCTCAGTTAATCCCCTGTCTAATCTCACATACACAGAAGCAGGAAAGTGACTGAAAAAGGAACTATATAATGCTGCAGTCTTTGCCAGAGATAAGCACCCTAATTCTCCTCTCCGTTACACTGACTTGATGTCAGTGTTACTTCACTAACTTTCATATAATTTCCTTTACCCCCATGTATTACTGGTTTGACAGGACAAAGGAGCAGGTCCAAAGGGGGATATTAGCAGGAATTTTGTGCATTTGCTGTACTACTCTTACATATTAAGTATGTGGTCTGCCTCAAACATGTCTCCCACAAGAACTAGATAAGCTGGAAATGCCTCAACAGAGCAGCAAAGAATGCTGCTCACAGTAATGTTGTCATCTGAAGTAACCACAAGAAAATTACTGTAAAATCAGTGTAACTGACTAACCAGTGTTTCTTTTACTGGGACTTATACTTCAAATTACTCATCATAAAGCTTTTCTTAATGAACAAAATTGACATTACACTGAGATATTGTCAGGAAGTATGTGTTGAGCTTACTAGGCAAAAGAGACTTAAATGCAACAGTAATCCCAGGACAGTGAATAACACAGGCTGATGTTCTGGTTAGGAGTCTTTGCAAAAGACTGGATCTTCTCAATGTTAGAGTCTGGGCACTGCAGTGAAAACTGAAAACAGTTTGCAGCCTTTTCCATCCCATTTTGGAAAAATATTTGGTGAATCACTAAATAAAATAATTAATTCATTTACCATTGAGAAGGTGAATGTTTTTAAGAAGCCAAGGCTGAAATATATTGCATATCTAAGTGCCTTTTTCCTACCTTGTTGGTTTTATGGTTTAATTATGGTTTTAATGCATTTTCAAAAATGCCAGAAAGAAAACAAACACTCACATGGGAGAGTAATCTTTAATACCAACAAATAAAACAAACCAAAATAAACACAAAAACCAAAAAACAAGCAAAAGAAAAAAGAAAATTTTGAAAATTTCTCGGACATGCATTAAATATCCTACAGCTGTCCAGCGTCATTGAGAGAATAATTTTTCTTGGAGCAAGTCACAATAAGTTCTGCCCTTAATTAACCTTGCTACTGACACACTGCTAGGCTGTCAGCAGTATGAGCTTCATCCCTTTGTCTCATAATCACCATTTATTTTACCTTATTAAACTGGCAAATGCAAGGTGCTAACCACTTTATCTTGTGCTGTTTTTTACTACAACCAGTTCTGAAATGCCTCTCACCTTTTGAAATTCAAAATTAGGAAGAAATAAATGCCTCTAATGAAATATTGTTTTCATTATGTCAAACTTTTCCAACTTTGCAAGAAAAAGACAAAAATTGAATGTGACGTCACTGTGGGTAGTCAGTTCCAGGTGTACTGCATGCTCCTCCAGGTAAAAGCAAACTGTGGCCTGCACTCTGGTGCCAGAGGAATGGAGAAGAACGCATTAGCAATGTCAATAGTGGCATATCACTTTGCTGCCTTGGACTCCAGCTCGTACTGGAGCTCCAGCATGTCCGGCACAGCGGCACTCAGCGGTGGGGTAACTTCATTCAAGCCACGATAGTCCACAGTCAATCTCCATTCTCCAGCAGACTTAGGCACAGGCCAGATGGGGCTGTTGAAGGGTGAGTGGGTTTTGCTGACCACCCCTTGGCTCTCCAGTTCACGGATCATCTTATGGATGGGAATCACAGCATCGTGGTTCGTTTGGTATTGCTGACGGTGCACTGTTGTGGTGGGGATTGGCACCTGCTGTTCCTCAACTTTCAACAGTCCGACAGCAGAAGGACTTTCTGAGAGACCTGGCAATGAGTTCAATTGTTCAATCCCTTCTGTCTCTACAGGGGCTATTCCAAAAGCCCATCTATGCTCCTTTGGGTCCTTAAAATATCCATTCCTGAGGTAGTCAATGCCCAGGATACATGGGGCAGCTGGACCAGTCACAATGGGGTGTTTCTGCCAATCTCTCCCTGTCAAGCTCACTTCAGCTTCTAGCACAGTCAACTCTTGAGATCCCTCTGTCACCCCAGAAATAGAAATAGTTTCTGAGCCCATATGTCCTGATGGCATTAATGTGCATTGAGCGCCAGTATCAACCAAAGCCTTATACCTTTGTGGGTCTGATGTACCAGGCCATCGAATCCACACAGTCCAATAGACACGGTTGTCCTGTGCCTCTACCTGGCTAGAGGCAGGGCCCCTCTAACACTGATCCTGGTCGTAGCAGTCGGAACTTTTTCTCGATGAGTACACCTGGGAGGTGCCCTCCTGTGAGTCAGATTCTTGCCCATGGGAAACTGGGACTGCACTTACTCTCACTGACCTTCTTCCATTCTCCTTCAGTTCTTGTACTCGGGCTGCAAGGGCACGGGTGGGTTTCCCATCCCACCGTCCCATGTCTTCTCCATGTTTGGCCAGGAAGTACCACATCTCAGTTCGTGAGGTCTGTCCACTTCCTCTGGTTGGGGGGCATCTGGCTCTGATTTCAGAGGTTCTCATTAGCACTGGTGCCACTTGGAGACTGTCTCTAATCTCTACTCTAATCTCCTCTCTAAGTTTCCTCTGTTCATTCTTTACCTCTGCAACCAATGTCTCTACAGCAGAAGTACGGGCCTGCATTGGGCTGTGGGTCATGCTTTCATATATCCGGAGCTTATTTGCTACTGCGCCCACTGTTTCATGGTTCTCTTCCCTATACATGGATGCCAAGAAATCGGTGTATTCAGCTGGCCCCGAGTGTGAAAGGTTCCACCACATATGTGGTGTGCATCTGACCTTGTCAGGGTCATTATTGGTTTGCCCGCCCCTTCCAAAAAGCACTTCCATCATTGCCATCTCCCTCAGACGTAAAATTCCTTCTTCCATCATCTTCCAAGTCTTCTTAATGTGATGTTCCTGCAGGATTTCTCTATAAACAAACTTCTCTCTTACACTCATTAGAAGTCGTGCCCAGAGTGAAAGGGGCTTTGATTCCCTCACGAACACCTGTTCAATAGCCACATCCTGGGCCAGAGCCCCCAAAAACCTGGCTTCAGCACCATCCAGTTGTAAGGTTTCACCCATAAGGTCCCAAACTCGGATCAACCAAGTCAGGATGGGCTCGCCCTGGTGTCGAGCAATATCTTTCCACAAACCACGGAGGTTATCAAACGACAATGACTCAGTGATGATCTCAGGCTCTGGGTCTGCTTGCTGTGAAGGTGCAGCAGCCTCCTCATCATCCGCTGGACAGGCTGGTTTGGTCTTATATTTCATTTTCTGGATAGGGGCTACTTCCATAGGCTTGGACTGTCCACCTGGTTTAGCCTCATCCTGCATCACTGTAACATCAGAGGTTTTACCCTCTTCCCCTTTTTTAGCCCCATCCTGTGTCACTGTAATGTCAGGGGTTTTACCGTCTTCCTTCCCCCTCTTCACTGTAACGTCAGGGGTTTTATTCTCTTCCTTTTTCCCCTTCACTGTGACATCAGGGGTTTTATTCTCTTCCTTTTCCCCCTTCACTGGGCTAGGCTTCTGAATGCGTTCCTGAAAAACCCTGGCCCTACCTTCAAACATACTGTAAGCCGCAGGGATACAACCTTGCAGAAAAACCATAAAGAGCAAGATATCTCTGGCATCCAGGGAGAATTTAAACATCTCAAAAGCTGTTGTAGCAGACTTGAAGGGGGAATGGACGAAGTATTGGGAGAAAAAATTCCCCTTTGTTCCTTCCCAAGGGTCAGTACTATTATTACTAAATCCCCAGAGGTAGCAGCTTAGGTTACGGCAGGAAAACAGCCTTGACAACACCACCCAAATGACACCCACAGGCATTGAATTCATAGCACCATAAATCCAGAGTAAGAACTCAATAATAATTGCGGCTATTTGAGTTCTACTCATTGATTTGTTGATAAGACTTAAACCTGCTGCTCCTTTTGGCATAAATTTGTACCAACAAAAAGCCAATATATTATACAGGATGGTCCTGATGAACCCTAAACTCAATACCCACATGGTGCCACAAGAACAGTTATCCTTCTTTGTTTACAAGCCCCAAACGTTGGGCACCAAAAATATGCCTTGGTTTGAGGGGGAAAACCCCAAAATGTTTACCCACAAGCGGGGGAGGGGGCCTCCTCCACAATAATCACATCACTCTTTATCAAATTTAAGAAAAAAAGAATTTTAATATAAGAAGGATAACTGTTCTTAACATCTCTCTCTCTCTCTCTCTCTCTCTCTCTCTGTCTATATATATATATATATATATATGTGTGTGTGTGTGTGTGTGTGTGTGTGTAAACAGACTAGTGCAAACCGCTTCCCCAACACCACAAGAGAGAGAAAAAAACAACCAAACAACAACAAAACCCAGCAGGTTTTTTCCTCCAAGAGGAAAGTTATACTTAAGCAGTGTCAAATGTCACAGTCCGGCTGGCTGCGGAGTGGGTTCCCAGTAGTTCCCAGTCCCTCTCCAGTGAGACAGACGAGTCGTGAGCTCTCAGATGAACTCTGTGTCTCTTGTCCCAGATGAAGGAAAAAGAAAGCTCAAAGTGGGGAACCACCACGTGTCCTGCAGAAGCAGCTGCACACCTCTCTCTCCCAGGTCACTGTCGCAGCCGGGGCGGGCAGGCCATGACAGTGCAGGCAGTGGTGAGACTGCAACAGAGGCCGGGATCCCAGATACAGGAACCAGGAGAAACAGCTGCGGCGAGGAGAAAAAACAGCGTCTCAGCCAGAAGCCCCAGCAGTGCCAGCAGAGCAGCTTCCCTCCTCGGCAGCCACCGCTCCCCCATTCCGCCGATCTAAAAAGGGAAAGATGTCCCCAAAAACACAAGAGACAAACCTGCCCCCATCCAAGTGATCAGCAGTTAGCTACTTCTTTTGTTAACTGCTGGCATGGGCAGTTAGTGGCAGGGGAGAGAAATTACATAATAATCCCAAACTACAACATGATTTTTAATCTCTGTTGTGTTAGGTTAATTTATCCTGCTGGTTTACCTTTAAACCAGCACAAATTTAAAGCACATGTTTTCATAGAAGCAGATTTTTCTTGAATATGAGCTATACTGAGAGGAGAAAGCAGGCATGCATAGAAAAAAGTAATGCCCTTTAGGAACTAATTTTTTTTATAATTCTTGAAAATGTGATTAAATGCACAGTTTTAGGTCAATATGGCAACATATGTCATATTACATCTGTGAATGAATTAGAAGTGGCCTCCACTGAAAAGTGGAGCTAACAAACCATTTTTCACACACAGTTTTTGGCTGTATATAAACTACCCAAAACAAGCCTCTCTTTTAACACCAACTGAAGTATTGCCTTGGAAGCTGTGTTCTCTTTCAATTGTTTTTCTTTTCTCTTTTGGACTTGTGTGTATTTGATCCAACTCTTAAGAACAACCTGAGCCTTGCTATGCATTACTCTGTTTATATGCCATAACACAAAACAGTGTTCTGGGTTTCTGAAGTCAATTGGCCCAACTTTTGCAAACTTTTCTTGCAGTGGAAAAGGAGTCTTTGCTTTCAAAATATGTGTTCTCACAGCCATGTGAACAGAGAGCTTAAGAGAAACTTACATCCCACTTCTGACTTTGCTGCACCTGCTGATATCTGTATTGAGCTGCATTGTTGGCATACAGGGTTATATTAAAAAAAAAGAAATTGCGTATTTTCTGTTCAGCAGAAATGAGTAACTTGATTTGAATTTTCCACCACCTGAGGAGTTCACAAAATTGATAGTGTTACAGTGTCTCATATCTTCAAAGCATTAACAAAAACAACTGCATTTGTGTTAACACCTCATGGTGAATAAACTCATATTTTCATGTGTTTTGCAGTAGGCCTAAGGACTAGTGGCCTTGCCTGGAAGTTGAAAATTCTGGATTTCATTACTTCTTATTCTTTGTGATTCTCCAGAGTAAATTTTTTCTGTGTGCTTTAGTTTGCCATCCATAAAATGACCTTTGTGAAATGCTGTGAAGTCAGTGGTTTCCCAGTGCAATGCAATGCTGTGTGTCATTAGTGCAGCAAATATACTCTTGAACATCGATTGCTGGATTCCTGTAAATTGGATCAGAGGGATCAAAACAGCAACAGCTCGTGAATACCATACACAGCTCTTCTTCACATACAGCTGGGGTATTCTATTTAGGCCAGTCTTTAGAAGTCTATACTAAGTCTTTATTTCTGGTGTTTGATCCTATCAATATCTACAAATAAAGACTTACAACCCCAACAGTTTCATCTGGAAAAAAAAAAGAAGGAAGTGTTCACTCATGCAATTTCTCTTTAAGTAAATGTCAGACAAGTCAACATGTTAGACATGACTCTCAAGTACTCCCAATTGCACTGGGTCAGACAAGCTCATTTATATCCAAGAAATAAAAATTTGTCTGTGGAAAACCTTGCAGTATTTTCTGTAGCTGGTGGCTGACAGGAAATTATAAAGCTTGTATTGAAACAAACTGTTTTGTTGCTGAATTTTTAAACCATAGTATTTGTGCTGGGTAATGTTAGGAGACAGGGGAGTTAAAGGTATGGTATCAGATTAGGGTGTTAGAGAGCTGGATGCAGTTTTGAATTTTTCTCTACTTTGCTCATGATTTTGGTTATATCATCTCACCACTTATTAAACTTATAATCTGGACTTGTAATCCTGTTCGCTTGTAATGTGAGATCTAGAGTTTAAAAGTGAAAGGACACAAGATCTGCATATTGTTTTTATTTTACAAGCACTGAGATAGTAATAATTATAGGTATTTCAAGTACATTCTTTGCCCTGTACTATCAAAAAAACCCCAAACAACAAACACCAAACAAAAAAACCCCAGCTTATTTTGAAAACAGAGACCTCTGTTTACTTTGATTTGTGAAAACAGAAATCTGAGCTACCCCTGAGACTGCATCCATAGCCTTAAAACATGGCTGGTCCATGCTTAAAAAGTTAAAACCTCACAAATAGTAGAGTAAATTTGATAGAATAATCTGGTAGACATATCTTCAATGAAAGTCAAATACCTTTTTTGCCTGCAACAGCAAATGAATGTGCCTCCATATACAGGCTGAGGGGTAAATTGTTGAAATCATTTCACCAAGGGGCAGGCTTCCACCTGTGATCAGGATAACATTTTGGTTTCCTTGAAGAAATGAACTCTGAGGAGATTATAAATGTGACAGGGGTTAGGGTTAGGGTTAGTGTTAGGATTGGGGTTGGGGTTAGATTGAACGAAGAAATACTAAGGAGGCAAGAGTAATTTTTGGAGCATATGTTGATAATGTATTGTTTAGAGTTATCTGATGAATAAGTTTTGGATCATTGTCAATGCTCCCTATGGAATCTTTCTAGATTTACCACAGACAGTTGGTAGCTTACATCTGAGTGCTTTTTTTTTTGTTGTTTCTCTGCTTATTCTTGATAGAAACTAAAGCTGTGACAGAAACAAACTTGGCATTCAGCTTGACAGTAAATAAAGGCATCTGCAGACCATAAAGGTAGCAATGCCATATTGACATCTGTCTTGTTTCTGGTCTCGCAACTCTGCTGTTGAGAGCAGCACATAGTACAGCCCTGATTTCTGATACAAAAACTCCTTCATTCCCTGAAAGAAAATGTTGTGGTGTTACAGTGCCAGTTTTTACAATAATGCAGGGTACTGGTGTTAGAAAGGACATAAAAGAACAACTAATATGGATTCCTCAGGAAACCCCTTGGAAATGTGGCTGGAGGGTCCTGTTAGCTCTGCTGCAGCAGAGGCACTGTCTATGACATTTTCACCTATAACTGTGCATCCATAGATGCACCACAGCATTCACTTCTATCAACTTCTCTTTTTGTTAGGGTGCAGTGATGTGAAAGATATCAACTTTTCTGTTTCCTAATTATATAGATCTTCTAAAAAAAAAAAGAAACATTCCACAAAGTCTAGTAAAATTGAAGCAGTAGTCAAAATTTTGAAGAGTATGATTTTTCTCTCTGATAGTCCACTTCTAATCATCAGCCTTTTTCAGTCCATAATGGTCTTACCCTCTGAGGCTGAACACAATGTGTCTAATCTTAAAAGCTCTGTATTGCTATTGATGTATTTTGATTTAATATTTCTAACCTTTCTGGCATCATCATTACAATGGCTTGAATAAAGTCCATGTTTATTTCTTTCCAAAAGGAACCTCATGTATTCAATGCAGCTGGATGACAAAACATGTCTCATTCATCAGTGGGGCTTATGTATTCCATGTCTGAATCAGAAGGCACTGCAAAAGGAATTGTGTGCTTTTAGGAAATATTTCAAATAAAATTGGTTGAATAGTCTGTTCTGAAACTTATAGTCTTAGGCTATCAAAGTTGACAGATGTTGCAATATTTGAGCAGCTGTCTTCATTTCAAAATTTGTCTCTAATGCTCATTGTTTCCTCTGAAACATCTGCAGCAGTGATGGCCACGTGATTGAATACTGCCCCATTTAGTCACATTCTCTGCCTTATCAACTGTCTTCAGTATTTCTTTTTACACCAGCTATTGTCTCCTCTATGACAGCTTGCCTCTCATGAAATAGCCTTCTGCTTTTTCACCTCATGTTTTTCTAATCCCTTTTATTACTAAATTTGCAAATAAACTTACAAATTAGAGTGAAGATGTGTGTGCCATCTTAAGAATAGGAGCAGCTGAAAGAAACTAGGGAGTCTTACAATCATGAGAATACTTAAAAGATATAGGTTGCTTACCCATGCACAGCTGTTTGCTGTCAGTGCTGCATACATTCTATAGAGACATGAGTCTTGAGAACACACAAGGACTCTCCTGTGAATTAATGTTGTCCATCAGCTCTGCGACAGCTTGATCTCCTTCACAGACTGAACTGGCTACAAATCTTACTTGTCCTTGCAGCAGAAACCAAAGCCTCTATAGGATGAATCATTTGTGTGTGCTCAGATATGATCAGACCGTATCATGATAAGGATAGTAGTAAAAAGTGGAGGTGCTGCAAAACAAGTGTGTCATAATCACAGCTTAATGCTCAGGATCCCTCCAAGATTTTTTTATTTTCCTTTCTTCCAATCAATAACATAGCAGAAAGCACTCCATCAAGATAGAGATGTGAATGGTCAAGTAGTTCAACACCTGCCTAGCATTGCATCTCAGCCTGAAGTCCTGCTACTTTGCATCAAGCGTGTGGGGATACAAAGATTGTTGAATCAATGATTAAAGCAAAAATAAGAGAGTTTTTTGAGAAGGGTGATCTTTTATATCTTATATTTAACTTTCAGTGAAGCCTTCTGCAGAAGGAAACGGATATTTTCAAGGATTTCTGTTTGAATTCAGTAAATATTCTAAAAATAATTGGTGGATATCTTTTTCTCTATGATTCAGGTGTCTTAAGTTTATAGTACATGGTAGAACAGCTATTGGATTCAGTAATCTATTTCCTTACTAAAAAAAAGTCCAAAAAAAACCCAAACAACCCCAAAGCAAAACAAATGCATTTTCCATTTCTTCAGAGAAAAACCCTAATTGTACCTGTTTAATACACATCAGCTTTAGAAATCAATCTACACTTGATTTATTTTGTAATGCAATAATAAAACTCCATGTTGTACTAATGCTGTACAGAGAATTATTTTTTTGAAGGATCTGTAATATTATCTACAGATATTGAGTGTCTGAAGTAAAAGGTTTTCCAGGGAGTTAAGGAAAGCTAATACTCCAAAATCAGGTCTGTCATTTGTGAAGAACTTTGGGTACTGCAGACATTTGCATATTAGGGCTTGAAGGATGTCAGCAATCAAAGCAAAAAATCAAACCAAAAAAGTGTCTATTTTGTTAAAATCTAGTGAAATGACTTTTTTTTTTCCTACAGTATGTAATGAATATGTCTCCTGACAAGCTCCTTGATGCCAAACCTTGAGCTGCACAACCTTCTTACTAATCTTTGGCTGTTACATTTATGTAACACAAGAATGATTTGATAACTGGCATGGGCATAGGGTATTCTGGATGCAGCTTTGCACTGTAGCTGATGGTGAGAAGACAGTGTAAACCATAGGAATATATACTGGTTACTGATCACATCTTAATTCAGTTTTCATTAGGTGTAGCAGTACAGACCAAAAAAGTATACTCTGAAAGTGAAATTCCTCAGAAAACTGGCACTGAAAGAGGTGTAAGTATCCTGAAACATTTTATACGAGAAACTACACCGTGTTCTGACAAGGTAGTAAATACTCCTTCCAGATTATTTGCCTGTATTCTGCTATTGTTGCTGATCTTGATTATAAACCCTCTAAAGACATTCTTCTGTGTACAGTGCCCTGGTTCAAGTACTGCCATACAAATTAGGACATAGACTTAAAATAAATTGAGGACCAACTTAAAATAATTCCTAAAGTCTGAGAGAAAAAAGTAAGATACTGGGCATTGGCTAAATGGTAGCTGAATAGAGAGCTTAAATGTGCAAACTGAAGGGTTCAGGATCTTTGCTTCAGGGCATTTCACCTTCATGATGGTCTAAATCAGATGTAATTTGATCTTGACAGAGATCTTTTGCTTTGTGAAATTGCTTTGGGAGTCTACATGAAAATCTTAATGCACACTGAATGTCATGAAAGAGGTGACATTTGCTGACCATATCAGGAGTAAAGATGAAAGGCTGGACAAAGCCAAACTCAGCTGACACCTGAACATGACTGCTGGAGACAGCTCATCTTCCAGCCTATGTAGCAGAAAGATGACCTCACCTGGAAGTAGATCTGAACTCAAATATATACTAATTCAGACTCATAATGTTTCCTTCACTGAGGCAGCCCATAAGGCACATTGATGAGGCAGTACAAAACATCCCAAGTACACCTAGCTATATTATAGCAGTTCTCTTCAGAACCAGGAGACTAAAGTAAAAAATGTCGATTTTTTGAGCTCCCAAGGGTTCGTCATGAGAGTCAAAGACATGACCTTCACAGAAGTATTGTCAGTGCTCTGATTTATTGTTTATATTACACACACTATATCTCATACTTCTAAAAGCACATGAATAATACAAGCAGATTATTGGCTAATAGTTAGTGTTTGTGCTTTACAGCACAATTTGATTGGTCCCTGCTTGCTGCTGCTATTGCAAGTCTGTTCTCTTTTATCTCAAGGACACAGGCTTTGCTACTTTCTGCATTGACTGGGTTGTGCATGCAAGCCTCTAAGTTCAAATTTCTCCCTGCAGGAGACTGCTGTGGGCGGGAGCAGGCAGTACCAAAACACTCAGGACCCACAAAAAAAACTCTTAGATATAGAAGTCCAACACCTGTAAAGAGTGCTAAACACCATTCATTTAGAAAACTGAGGTCACTTTGAATGCTTTTTCCTCACAGGAGAAAATGATAGCATTATCTTCTATATGTTTTAAATCTGTTGTCAGTAATTCTAAAATTCTTTCTTTATCCATTATCTTTAGGTTTTCTCTATAGCTCCTGAAATGTGAAACTCTCCTGATGGAGACATATTATAATAATTCACCCTCAATTTTGTTGAATATCTCCTTGTCCTTGGATAATGAGGCAGCCAGAAAGAGAGACAGAAAGGAAATTTCAGATCTATCTTTTCCATAACTTTCAATTTTATTTAATATGTCTATGCTGATACATTCTGCTATATCAGTTAACAAATGACATTCCTAGGGTTTTTAGAGTCTCTTTGGATTTAATTTGAGATAATTTGAAATTTATGTTTTTAATGCTACTAGAGTGGGTTTTTTGCTTCATTTTGATGTCACAACTTATCATAGAAGTAAATGTCAATGTCCAGTTGTGATGTCCTACCAGTAAGGATAAGGAATATATTTCATCACATCAGTTACAGTCGTTGCTGCCTCTTAGGACTTAGTATTGTCCAGCTTTGCCTCTGTCCTTTGCCATTGGTAAAGTCATGAAATGAACTCCTGCTCAAGTTGCTGAACAACACTGAAAAATTAAACCTGTTTGTCTCTTCTACAACACTAAGGATCATCCCAGTTGGACAATGAGGGTCAGTGGAAGAAATTCCACTGAACTTCAGTGATGATGATGATGATGTGAAATTTTTCTCAAATATATCAAACATTTATACAATTGAAAGCAAAGACTAGCACTTAAGGCAAATTCTAGGAGTAATCTTAAAGAAGGACTCATAACTCTATGCACATCAGCACACTGCAGTGAACTTTTCCTTCATCATGACTGTTTTGGGAATGAAAAACTTTCAGACAGTTTCGAACAGTAGTTCATTTCCTGTGTCACTTTTTAAATGGGACAGTTGGCAGGGTAAGTTGCTACTCAGTGTAAGTAAATATGAAAGACTGACTTCTTTGAGATATACTCAAAGACTCAACTGCGTTTCTTTAGTAAATTATGTGCTCCAAGACCATTTTTACTTGAGGTGAACTTTTTAGTATCAACCTTTTTCACAGTTTTCTTGTCCTTTTCCATTTTGCTGCAGAGACCTTTGCAGATGTCTTTGTCTCCACAAGATTTCCAGACTCACAGTACACACAAAAAGGGAGGATGATGGGCAGTCCTGCACTGGGCTGGCTCCTCCATTCACCTCCTACACATAGTAGGGCATACACATAAGCAGGGCATGTGGATAAAAACATACTGGAAAGCAGAGAGGTGGTCACTCAGGTCTATAGTGGCACACAGGAATGTTGTGAGATTGTGATGAGCAGGAAGTTGACAGAAAATGAAAGAGGAGTAGGAAAAGTCTTTGCTTCCATTCCCATCACACTGTCAGACAAGGGCAGGGACAAAGGTAGTAAAAAGAGCTACATAGAGAAGATGATGTCATGCACTGAGTCCTGACTCAAGGATAGGGAAAGGAGAATGTGAGGCCCTGTGACTCTTGTCCCTAAAAGAAAAACAAAATGCTCTCTTAAAAGCTCTGAATATAATACAAAGTCAGAGAGATCAGGAAACATTTTCATACTCTTGCTTGACCATATTCCTTAAGGAATCACAGCTGAGGTTCTACTTCTAGCACCCAGCCTGACAGAGTTGAAGAACCTTTTGGATGATAATCTCAGGTACATGATATGACTCTTGGGAATGGTCCTGTTGCAAGGCCAGGAGTTGGACTTGATGATCCTTGTGGGTCCCTTCCAGCTTGACATATTCTGTGAACTCCGGCAAACTCGGAGCATTGGGAGAATAGCACAAGATATTTTGTACCTCTGCATGCCATAGTTTTAATACTAGTACCTCTTTTAGCTGTTCCGTGGTAACAGAACTGTGACATCTGCTGTCCAGAACTATTTTGAAGATGGTTGTGTTATTATTTCACATTTCAAATTGAAGAATGGAAATGGCTTTGGATCTTTAAGTTCATTATCACATTTCAACAGCCCTATTGGTGGTTATTAATATAACTAGATTAGTTCAAAGTTTTACATATTTAGGAAAGCTTTTTACATTAAATTATTAGAAGTCTGCTGAGAAGTAGTTCCATCTACATATAAAGAAAGTGAGTGAAAGACACACAGTAGAGAGTTGTATAAAGAAGGGAGCAAAACTAGATTCACACTAATTACAGGACTAGCTTTGCAGAGGATTGATTTACAGCCCCACGTTAAACATTTTTATTCCTTTTTTCTCAAGAACAATATATGTCCAAAACAAGTGATTTATAATACCTCGGTAGGTCATCCAAAAGGAGGCTTGCCCATGTACAAGATTGCTTAGCTGCTCCTTTACATAAATGAACAGGTTGAGCAATAGCCTGCCAAGAAACACTTTTTTTTTTGTTTTGCTATATTCAGATCATCTAGGAAAACAAAGCCCCAAAAGTTCTAGAAAGACCAACAACTGTCAAATACAAAGAAATTGGTCAGATAGAGAAAGAAGGAGCAATAATTTAAGAGAAAAATAGTGCTTTTTAGACAACAAGATCTGTTTTCTTGAAACATATTTAAAGGAAGATTTTTTAAATGAAATTTGAGTATAAAAGAAATGTGTAAGAAAGAGTGAGTACAAAAGAAATAAGTAAGATGGAGCTTGAAGAAAAATGAGTATTTCTATAGTTAGTTAGATGGTAATACCACAATATATCAGTACAGCCCTGTCATGAAAATAGCATTACAGATCTTTTTCTGGCCCAGATCCCAGCAATTAAAAGATACTAGAATGAAATAGGCAGACAATGTGCCAACATTCTCATTGGTTTTAAAGAGGTAAAAATTGTATCCTTTGGTAAATTACAGTGATTATATCTTGTGAAGAGACAGAAATCAGTCAGCCTTGTGACATAGCTGAGACTATCTGAACCCTGAGAAAATCCTCAAAGGCAAATTAAAGGGCAACATCTAGTACTTCAGATCTAATCAAAGCCCCACTGTACTGGGTATTTGGCTTACAGAGGAGGAAAGCTTTATAACTATGAAGTATACAGATTTGGTGGACAAGAAATTTGCGCAGAATTCCACATACTTCTGGACTCATCTTGGATATTCTCAACCCTCTGAAAAATAGAGAAGGAATAAGACAGGAACTAAGTAAGCAGGATGAGCATTTCAAGTGAGAACATGCTTACATTTTCCCCAAGCCCATATAGGATGCAATATAATACACACTTATGATTGCCTGGAACTATAGATGGTGTAGCAAAAACCTAGTTTATATGAAGTACAACAACGCCTCCCACCACCACTGAAACCCCCACCCCTCAAAACTAGACAGCAATTCAGTTTTACCAAGCCATAAAGACCCATTTAGCAGCAAAAAAATGTCAGCCAAAACCTAGCTGGGGTATAGCATAACTGTTCTGTTGCTGTTTCAGTTGGGTCAGATCAGGCACACCAAGCAAGTAGAATCAATCTGTTGTTCTCATCACAATGTTTTTTTCTCATGAGAGAGCATCCTTTGAGATAAGTACCTGACAGATAAAATTACTTAGTATATAATCATAAATCTTCCCTTGTTTTTTTTCTTCTATAACCCTCAATTATGAAGTGATGAGTGCTTGCATGACACAGTACACTCTCTTCATTTTGCAGGACTAAATTTAAGTCTCTTGGCCTGTAATATTTCACAAAGTCTGACACTTTCTTTTCAACAAGTAGGTTAATAATCATACCACAAAGCAATTTTATATTATAAAGTTATGACAATGTATTGTTTTTCCATGTAAATTATAAGTGGCTATAACATCTCTTTATTGACAGTTATAAAATAGCACTGGGCACATGCGGATGGATTAATTTCAGATTAAATCAGATTTATCTCATTTAGATTAGATGAAAAAGGAAGTGATGTTGGTTCAGTTCATTCCAGAAAATGAAATTCATAACACGTAAAATATGTATCTACTTTAAAATGTGTTTTTATTGTTATTTATAGAGAGGTATAATATCACAGTGATTAAATTAATAGTTTCAAGGCAGTGATGAGGAAATTGCTGGTTTCATTATACTGCTTAAGAGCTAATACATTTCTGAGACTACTGCAGCTCTTCTCTAAAATTTTGCCCAAATGCATGAAATGCTAGCATCCCATGAATGATGATTTCTTCCTAGAGGAGTCATAAATAAACTAAAGAACTCCTACTCTATGTGTGTTCTGGCCCTCTGTAGAGACAAGAACTTCCTCAGGGTTCCATCACTGGGAGGAAAAAATAATTTCAGAAAGTTCACCCTGGTTACAGAAGAAGAAATCTGAAGCCTTGCTTAAAATTACATGGTGCTTTCTTCACCTAAACATCACATCCCTTTCCATAGTGATGCTTGATGTGTACAAAGTGGCAAGGATATTGATATCTTTAATCTTGTCACCCAAACATGATGAATAATGTTCAGCCTGGGAAGCCTTATCTTGCTGGGCATTCCAAACTATTAAAATGATCTAATATAAGTAAGAAGTCACCAAAAATAGAAAAACAAAATTGTTATTTACATGAAAAGTGCTAGTGAGTTTGCAATATTTTAAGCTATTTTCACTCACTGAGAGTTTTTTATGGTTCTTGAGATGACCATTTGCTGTATCTGTATGTACCCACAGCCCTGTTCTGCTTTGTTGTCACTTGCTCTGCCCTCAGATTATGGAAATTAAATGACACTGCTTCATCTGTTGAAAATTGCTATTTGTGGATCTTTGGGTGCACTATTATAATAAGAGTGTGCAACTGTCTCATTTGGTGCAGATTAAAAATTGTAAAGTTATACCTATGTCTCTAAAAATTATAATGTGTGGAATTTTTGTAGTTTAGTTTTTAGTATCTTCCCTGTGTAAAATAGTAATGCCTTTCACTATTTGTACAGTTACAGGCATGGTTGTTGTTCTTTTTATAATTAGTAAGAACACTGTGGATGTTTGAAAAAGCAGGACATTATCTAAATAGCTTCTCAATAGCTGAAGATGATTTCGCTCCCTCAGGTCTTCAATGAAGGCCTGTTACAAAAACTGCACAGTAGATATATTTGAATGACCTCTACCCTGTGCTTACTTCATCTGTTTCTACTGGCAGAATAGATTTAGGGAAAACCATGCCCATGTGATGGGATCTCATCCAGAGAACAGTCATAAAGAACCCAGAAGTAAGTTTTTACTCAGAATTGACAGGTTCTTGAAAACCCATAGGAAGGGAAAGGGATATGAGGTAGTCTCTGCATAGAACTCAGCACAGGTAAAGGTAAAAAACTGCCTGAAAATCTGTCACATAGGAATTGCTTATCATTATGCACTGTAAGGACGTGCTGTCTATAACAGTTATGCAAACGTATCTAAGAGCCACAGGACAGTCATGTAATGTTTCCAAAGGTTTACAGAGCAATTCAAAGCAGGAAAGAGAAAAATCAAATGTCTGTCATCTGCGGATCTGAAATTCATAAAAGCCAAAATACCAGGCCTCAAAAAAGTTATTTAATTAGCTGGTCTTCAGCTAGGAGGTGAAAAGATTTTTTAAATTACATTTTTAAACTTAGGGCTCCCTTATTGATAGCTTAGAAGTTCTGCCTTCAAAATATATGCTTGAGGAAAGTTCTCCACATTCTTTTCCTTAAGTACCAATCACAGCCTGTGTATAAAAATAAACAAAAGTCTGATTATCTACATTTATATGTGCAGTTAGTATAATTATTATTTTCATTATGTCAATTTGCAATAGCTAGAAGACTAATAATTTCCATATGTTGGTAATTCTTCATTCAAACAGAGATTTATATGTATAGTTTGTCTTATGTCTAGAAAGCAAGCCAATGCAGCTAAATAATTTTAATAACCACTATGCTATTAATAGTTTCTCTGATTATTTTGCTCTTGCAAAATATTCCTTTGCATACAATTTTGTACTTGAATCAAGATTTACAGTAGACAATACCAGGAAGATCCTTAGCTGATATAAATCACTGTAAGTCTAATGATTTCTTGCAAATGCATGTTTTCTTGAGCTGAAGTATTAGACAATTTTTTCTCCTGCAGCTCTTGTACAGAGCTGTAGAACTAAGCTGTTATCTTTTCTGAATTATTTCTGCTGAAGCTTGCCAGTTTATCTCAAGGTAAGTCAAGTATCCTCCAGTAGTGAAAGACTGTCACTCTTTTTATTATTTCCATAGGAACTGAAACCTTCAGGTTTTACTTCAGCCAGAAAAATAAGATGATTGAGAAAATGTAACTAAAACCCCATGCAAGTTGGCACATTTAATTTACATTTCAAGGGAAATGTAGTGTTGCTTTTGATAGTGCAATCATTTAAACATGTGCTTAACTTAAAAATTAATCAGACCTGAGAATGTGGCAGAGTTTATATGCATGTTGAAGTGCCTTGCTAAATCAGAAACCTGATCTTCACCTCATAGTTTGTCAAATGCTGTGATAAATCTAGCTTGCACTTTTTTTCAGAAATCACATAAAAGCAGGTTTGGGTTTATATTATTGTATTTATTATTCATATGTATTTATAGAATTCTTTATATAGCAGTATGCTGTCTAGGTCTGAACTGCCTATTTTGGATATATATTTGCTGAAACACTTTTGACAGCTCTTTGATTACTGGAACAAATTTACAGTGGAATAATGAAGATCTGAAGATTAACCATTTTACATTTGAATTATCTGGATTTGATATGTAAGTACATACACCTTTATCTCCCTTTGTCTCTTCTCTCCTGTTGTGGTGCTCATGCTAATCATTGATATACAAAGGTAAAAATTCAGTTTAGACTCAAGCAAGATGATGCAGACTCAGTCTGTAGTCAAATTCATGCTACCCACTGCTTTCTTGTTATTGTGTTATTTACATCTTCATTTTCATGCACAATGTAGCTAGAATATGTTAAAGTTTTATTTACTTTAATACAATATTATAGTTCAGCCAAAGTTTAAAATTCTCTGCACAAGAGAGGACTTGGATTTACTGAACTTGAGCAGATATTGAGGGACTTGATAAGCTTTCAGCAAATAAATAATATCTTCCTTCTGGTGGAAATAATGAAGCACGAAAATACCAGGATCCATTTAGCTATTCTAGCAAGTCTGCTTCTTCCTTACTAGAGAATATGTCCTGCCATTCCTTTTCACACTTGTGAATAATTTTCTTCAAGTCAAAACTTGACAAACCAGGTCTTGTGAGATCAAATGGCTAATGACATATTGATATGGGACCTAAAGCAGGCCTAGGTCCTTTCAGATGTTGATAAACTCTTTTTTAAAATATTTGTATACTTGCCAGTATACTTTAGCTGGTCCTGAGGATTTCACACTGTGACGAGGAAAGATGCCTCGATGACTGAGAATCAAATTGGTACTAAGAAGATATGTGATCCATCACTTTCCTGTCATGGGCTTTAAGGCAGTATTTCAGGTGCCTAAGCACAGGCTTCTCTTGCCAGTTCTGATGCCCTAGCCTCCAGCTGTTGATGTAGAAGAGTGCAGGTTTCCTTTGGGCTCTGTGTCATCACTGGTTACCTTTTGTTTTGGACATTGTAGTGTCACTACACACATCCATGAGACATCCCAAATCTCTCCCTCAGTGTGACTTGATCAAATCACTTAGGCTTCAATTATTAAAAGTCCTAAAGACAGGTCATTATTTAATGGACTTGCAGAGGGCACTGGGTGTCTAATTCCATGGTATTGCTAAGAAAGGCTTCAACAATACTAAATACGTCTTTGGGCACCCTAAATACCCAAGTACCCCTTTAAAAATGAAACTTACTCTGCATGTGGGTATTTACAAGATGCAAGGAAGGAGGGTCAGCAGCGTGGACCCAAGCTAGTATCTCTGTAAGGCTTAAGGTGGTCTTGCACATCAGCTTAGACTGGTGGACACGTGTGTCTCAAAGTGCAGCACAATGCAGTGGGTACATGTTTCTGAGACAGATAATTGATTGTCAGAGAGTCCTTCTCTGACATGGAGTTGTTGAGA